>NC_056737.1:262821461-262995689 GCF_019279795.1 Protopterus annectens
TCTGTTACAGGGTTGGATTCTAGCAAGAAAAGTTGTTTCTCTATACACTTCTATGCTGTTTGATAGATAAAGCTTATGAGAGATGCTATGGAAAGCAAATAAACCAGCAGTTCAAGGTATGGAATTTGGTTAGAAATGTGAATATCTGTGACAATACAAAGCAGTCACAGTTCAGCAAGCAAACTGTAAACATTTCAATATCTGCTTCCATACCTTTCAACTGTGCCTCAGTGAGCTCAGTCCTCCCTCCTAAAACTGTTAAGTTTGGGAAAAAAGTGGTAAGTTACACTTTAGAAAATAAAGACAGTTCACATTATCACATGTGGGAAAGTGGGTTGTGCTCTGGTGAGACCTGCATGGCTTTGTATAGTGTGCCTCGATAAACTATGTTTGGGGTGGTTGCAAATCAAATAAGATAAATGCATGTTGTTTTGAGTACTACCTAAGACTGCATCACCAATGTACATTTCTCTCCCTTCCGCTTCCTCTCTCCCTCTCAGATTACTTCTTTCTCCAAGAACAAACAAAAGGGGAGAAATAACAGATCAATATAGCCTTTAGTTATTTAATTTAATTGAATCTTAAAAATTTTTGCACTACATGCATCTAAGCTTTACTTCTGATGTTCGTATCTAAACAAATGATAAATCTATTATAACTGCACCAGGAGTTTAAGTTCTGCTCACTCAGATCAGAACACTAGAAGTCACAATAGAAGTCACAATACTTTTAGGTGAGCTGGCTTTCTCTAAATTCAGGTAAATAAATCAATTAAAAAAAGATTAAAAAAGATGCCCTGGTAAGATACTAACCAGCAACCAGGATGCTCTGACTTTATTCAGATTTCAGGGAGTCTAGAAATGAGCGTGTTTCTCTTGCAGCACAGAGTAGACTCATGTCCAGTATAAATGCATAATTGTTTTCAATCATGACATGAAGCAATACGTCTAAGTACAGTTAATCACAAACTTACTAACACCCTAGCCCAAAGGTTCCTGGAATTCATAAATTCAAATGCAATTGAACAGCTAGTCACCTCTCCAAAAAAGGGGAGATATTATAGTAGACCTGATCACAAACATGGGGACAAAGTGCTCCACACCGGAAGTATACCCCTCACTAGTGAGATCTGACCACAAACTAATCACCCTGGATATACACATCCCACCTCCACCCCCAACACAAAAGACTACAGTGAAAAACTTCTCAAAAGCTGACTTTACACTTCTTATAACTGAGATGGTATCCTTTAATCCCACTGGGCCAGTGGAAATCACATCCCACAATGCAGAATCCTTCACAAATGCTTTCTATGTACATCTCCAAGAATGCATGGATCATGCAATCCCAAATAAAACCAAGACCCTCTCCACCAAGGGAAGGCGTCTTGTCTGGTGGACCCCAGCCATAAACAAATTGTACAACAAAAGGAAACTACTGCACGTTCTACGTTCTCTCATAAAAAACATCCAAGGCCAACTTTGAGAGAAAATCGCTATGGACACTAAAGATAACCACAAGGCCTTCTTCAGCTATGTTAGAAACCTGGGCGGAAACCCTCAGATATGCTCAGAGTTAGTTCACAATGACAAAAAATACACTGAACCCACAGATATTGCCAACATTCTGGCAGACAGGTTCAGTGCAAATTTCTCCCCTCCCTCACCCCCAAAGAAGAAATACTTATCCCAGCTGAATGTAACCTCCCTTTCATCTCAGATGTCCAAGTGAGAATCGCCCTCAGTAAAGCTAAAAAGACAGCATCAATGGGACCTGACGGTATCCCAGGTTGCGTGCTAAACCCGCACATAAAAATGCTATAGCCTTACTACAGGATATGTACCTGAACACTGGCGTACAGCAACAGTAGTCCCAGTCCAAGAGGGCAAAGCAGTCCATACAGCCTACCTCTGTAATATTCCCTCTTTATTAATATAAATAAACCATTTCTTTTATGACAGGGTGCCTAAAGAGGAGTTGTGCTATTGTATGAGGAAGTCGGGAGTGTAAGAGTGGTGCAGGATATGTACAAGGGTAGTGTGACAGCAGTGAGTCTGCGGTGTGAGTGACGGATGCGTTTAAGGTGGAGGTGGGATTACATCAAGGATCAGCTTTCATCAAGCTTCTAACATTTTGGGTCTTATTGACTTTCTATAAATAACAAAACTTGATCACACAGTAAGCCAACCAGGAAATACTCATTTCCATACATTTTACTCGGGGGGGAAAAATGAATATGACTTAGCGTTTCAACAATAATAAATAGCAAACATTGAGTGAGGTCTACATAAGCAAATTTTAAACACTAATTATAACTTTAGGATGGAAAGTAACAAAATGTATACTGCTAGACTCGTCCTCATTAGTTATACAACCAACTTTGTTCATGGCATTCCTCAGCAGCCCTATGTACTTACTTATCTTGATTTACATTGTAAACTAGTTAACAAACATGCACAATCTCTGCATAGGTAGAAGTCATCTGAATAATTCCACATATATCTGTAACTACTGAAGAGGTTGCTGCTAGCAAAGAACTTTATATTTCAATGTATATCTACCAATTCAGAGGTTCTAGCTGCTTTATGGAAGCTTTCTAGTTTTACATAACTACACACATTTACATCTAATTTCTATACCAGAATGCAAAAATCAAAGCTAAAATTGAAACAGCTGGCAGCAACTATTCAGACACTCCATTTCTATTACTGAACCAAGCATCTAAAGACACTGAGCTAAGCATCTAAAGACACTGAGCTAAGCATCTAAAGACACTGAGCTAAGCATCTAAAGACACTGAGCTAAGCATCTAAAGACACTGAGCTAAGCATCTAAAGACACTGAGCTAAGCATCTAAAGACACTGAGCTAAGCATCTAAAGACACTGAGCTAAACATCTAAACACAGTACCTGTATTCATATCCTTTCCCTAACCTTATCATACCATAGCATATAGTTAGAATGCCTTTCTCTAAGGATAATAACATCACTTCTTCTAATGATTTCAGATTGACATCAAACAGAAGCCCAATATCGAAACTGTCCTGTAGCTAAGACTAGAATTGCTATGACCTTTCTGCTACATAAATAATTGTAAAGCAATGCATATCTAAACACAATTGATTAAACCTAGATAACCAAACCAAAACAATCCAATCCAAGCACTTCACTTTACTAACATATTAGCAAGAATACAACACTCTGTTTCCATCCTGACAATAAGTAGGCTGAAGGCTAAATCATGTCCGTGGTTAACAAACAAGCTCATGAAACTGAAAGATTGTGCCTGGGATAAGTAAAAACAAGACACAGAAAATCCACTCTTACATCAGTCACTCCTATCCACCAGGAAATCCATCAGAATGGCTACTACCAGTGCTAAAGCAATATACCTTAGGAAAATAAAACCATATGACTCTAAAACAAAATCATCCTAGAGAAAAATTAAACAGCTGACAACTTTTTACATTTCACATTTGTTAACTTTCTTTTAAAAATGCAGGCATTTATGAAGCAATCCCCTCCCACAAAGAAAAAAAGCACTGAGGGCTGAAATGCTTCAGAAGGATCCGTTTGCCACAAGCATACTTGCTAGTAACTTACCTGTAACATGATCAGCCGCCACAGAAATACAACCAAGTACACATTCTAAAAAGTTGTCTAAGGGAAAAACAACAAATTTCTCCTGTATGACAGAAAGTCGCTAATCAAAAACGTGCGAGACGTCAGTGGTAAATACACATCAGCGGAAAATACACAATCCTCCAAAACTTATGAAGTCAAACCTTCCGGGTTTACAGGAAACCACGCGTAACGCAAAAAGTGTACTCCCCAAGACACGGTTCGGACCTACTCTATAGTTGAACATACAGTGAAAAAGTACATTTGAAAATGGAATTCCACAAGCAGATAATCTACAATAACTATTTTTTTTTTTAAAAAAAGCAAATTTAAACAGTGAGAGCTGTGCATTTCCTCATTGAACAACCCAGCCAAAAACTACGTCTAGACACAGAATCCCAAGTCAATATGTATATCAGTACACAGTGTAGGTATACACACATCTACCAAGAATGTAATAGTTGTCTCGTATTTGTAAACACTGCATCCAAAATGAATCTGGGAAATACGAAGATAAAATATAAACAGGCTATTCTCGTTGCGATAAGTGGTATCCAAGGAAAAAACAAATTTTCCTTTAAGTACTTATTGATAACCAGAAAATATACTCATTTCCATACATTCCATACATTTTACTTGGGAAAAGTGAATTTGACTTAGCGTTTCAACAATAATAAATAGCAAACACTGAGTGAGGTCTCCATAAGCAAATTTTAAACACTAATTATAACTTTAGGATGGAAAGTAAAAAAATATATACTGCTAGACTCGTCCTCATTAGTTATACAATCAACTTTGTTCATGGCATTCCTCAGGAAGATACCACCAGCAGCCCTGCGGCATTCCTCAGGAAGATACCACCAGCAGCCCTGTGTACTTCTTATCTTGATTTACAATGTAAACTAGTTTCCAAACATGCACAATCTCTGCATAGGTAGAAGTCATCTGAATCATTTCACAGATATATGTAACTTCTGAAGAGGTTTCTGCTAGCAAAGAACTTTATATTTCAATGTGTATCTACCAATGCAGAGGTATTAGCTGCTTTATGGAAGCTTTCTAGTTCAAATGTGTTTTAAAGTTTTACATAATTACACACATTTACATCTAATTTCTATACCAGAATGCAAAAATCAAAGCTAAAATTGAAACAGCTGGCAACAACTATTCAGACACTCCATTTCTATTACTGAACCAAAGGTTACCAAGGCGTTCATTGCTTTGAAGGTAAAGAACAGGATTTCCAACTACAAAATCAGCTACCAGTCCATTGCTCTAAATTACCACAAAGTGAATGGGCGTCCTACATATATATCGAAATACACAAATTTGCATAGACATATTTTTTCCCCTCTTGTGGGAGTGGTAACCAGTTGTTCCATAGCATAAATTCTAGGAACCTTTGGGCTAGGGTGTTGGAGCATGCTCCCAGTCTATGTTTGGGTAGTTGAAGTCGCCCAATAAAATGGTGTTTGGAGAGACCTTCATATTTTCCAGTGTTCTCAGGAAGGCTGAGTGGGGTTCCTGGGTTTGGGAGGGTGGTCTGTAGCAGGCTATAAACTGGAAGTTAGTTTTACCCACTGTTAGTTGCACATGGATAATCTGATGCTTCGTGCTGTGCCACCAACCTGGAGGTGTGGGTATCTGACAAATATTGATACTCCCCCTCCTTTTGTGGTTTGGTCCAAGTTTTGGGGCCGAAAAGCATGGTATGAGGTATAATCTGGTAGTGCTGGGGTGCTCTCGGGAGCCTTGAACCAGGTTTCTGTTACTGCACAGATATCGATGTTCTCCATGTTATGGAGAGTTTCGAGTGCATGCATCTTGAGGTTTAAACTTCTGGCGTTGAGTAGCATTACTCTTAGTTTCTTATCCCTTGTGATACCTACGGAGGTGGGTTTGTCTTTTGACCCTTGCCTAAAAAAGCCACTATGGGGGTAGCAAGAGCCTTTGCCACAGGCCTGCCTTTTTCCTCTGGACTACTACATCCTGTGATTGACTGACTCTCTGCCCCCTCACGCCCTATCCATTTTACTTGTCACCTGTCAATCTACTGAGGCACTACTCAGTCTCTGTTCATCTGGCCTTTTTGCCTCAAGTACATTCACTCACCTGCTTATAACAGAAAAGATCACGGATGCATAAGTGGCAGCATGCAACATGTTAATAACAAATCCATCTTAATATTTTTTCCCAAAGCAAGTTATGTTTCAATAATTATGTATTTTAAATGAGGCATACTACATGCACTCCCTCCCCCCAAATTGGTAGGTCTTTATCAGACAAGCAATTCATTCCATATGGTCAGATAACATAAATAAAAAGTTACATTTTTCATAAAAGTCACTTTAGAAGTTAAATTAAAATAAAAATGATATTGAAACAAATAAATGAAAAAGGGCACATATACTGACATGGGTCAACTTTCATTCACTGAAAACGCATGTCATGAATTGCTTTGGACACCTTTTAGCGTTGGATTTATTCTCATTGTTGCTGTTACCCAGACTATTTTTTACTATGACAAGTTTGCCAAAATCCCCAAAATAACGATAGACTGCGACATGAAACACTGTAGTTTACGTATAACAAGGCTCGTAACCCCAAGATATGGCTTAAGTTTACTTTCATATAGAAACTCGGATAGAAAAAAAAAACAGTGCTCTTACAAATATTAATAAAATACTAACATGTGCAAATTAACCAGATTACCTCCAAAAGCTGTAAACTGCAACAAAAGCTTTTTAGCAGGAGGCTTGACATTGTGACCACTAACAAGTGCACTTTTTGAATATACTTCAGAACCTGCATCTCCACGTTTGCGCACAGCAAAAGAAAACAGTAATCAATATTCAAATTAGCATTTATATAGGCATGCTTTCATAAGGTAAATAAGCATGTACATCTTCCAAATGTTCATAGGTTTATACTAGGCTATCTGCCCTAAGGCATTTATAAGTCTAGCCCAGAGTTTTGTGGCTTACGCCACCCCTTATGTTAAAAAATACTGTGCCCATTACTTTGTTGTGCCTCTGTCCAGCAGTGACACAGAGATGATTCCCGGGGTAAACCTACGATCTCCCATCCACCGGTCAAGATTTCTCTTGAACAGAGCCAGCGAGGTGCTCTGCCTCACATGGACCAGGATTTTATTCCACAACATAGGGAGTCTCTGGGTGACAAATCTATCCCTCCAGCATGTCCTGTTTATATCCATGCTAAGGTTTAAGTCGCTTGCTCTAGTGGATCTGGTAGATTTGGATTTTTTGAGGTGGAGCATGTCCATTAATTCCGGGTTGGACATGGCCTTGTATGTCAGGCACAGGTCACCTCTGAGCAGACTGTATGCGACTGAATAGAGCTGGAGTTTCTTCAGTCTGGCAGCATATGACAGATTTTGGAGTCCCTTTATCCTTTTGGGGTCTCTCCAATTGCTGCAGGTGTCTGGTGAAATACATCCCGAATGGGGCATTGTAGTCGATCATTGGTCTGATAAGTGAAGAGTACAGAGGAACAATGACCTCACTTGATCTGGATGTGAATCCCTTCATGATCAGGTGGGCAATGTAGAAGGTTTTTCTAACCACTTTCTAACCACTAAGCACAGACATCGATGTTCTCCATACTGAGAAGGGCCTCGAGTGCGTGCATTTTGAGATTTAGACTTAGACTTTGAGATTTAGACTTCTGGCATTGAGCAGCATTACCTTTAGTTTCTTCCCATTTTTATTTTCTAGGGTGGTAGGTTTAGAATTTGAACCTTGCCTAAAAAAGGCACTATGGGGGTGGCAAGAGCCTTAGCCAATAACCGGAATCCCAGGGGTGACAGGAGCAAGCAGTCCCTTGCGAAGCAGCGTGGCTTGTCAAGCATGTCATCCCAGGCAGACAGACACTGGATCCCCTTTGAATGACACCAGAAATTAAGCCAATTGTTAAAGCTGATCATCTTGGTGAAGGAAGGATGCTGCTCAGGGTCATACCTGCCTGGGCTACATAATCAGAGAGCTCCTCTATGTCTCTTTTCATGTAGTCCAGGGAGGTACGTCTCAGGTCGTTCACACCAGCATGGACAATGACTGTCATATTTGTACTTGCTGTGGAGTGACCCGAGTGCTTGTGTTATGTGGTGGATTCTAGCGCCCGATAGGCAGCTTACTGTGACCCTCTCCTTGTTCAGCCTGGAAAATTGAGATGGAACATTAAGAGCTATACTCGCCTACCTCCTTCTCAGACTCATTTTCTCTGCTCATTTTTCCTACAGAATTTACAAATAGCTTATTTTATTTAATTCATTTATTTTCTCAAGGACATAATTTAAAAGCTCAAACTAATGAGAATGCTTTTAAAACCCTGACTCAAAGGATAAAAAAATGTATACTACCATAGGAGCAACTGAAATGCACTGGTGTAGAAATCAAACCCCACAATGACTTGGTGCCTCACCTGAATAATACAGACAAAATTAGTATAGGTTTTTTTCATTGTACCATTTTTCTCACAATCAATCACTGAACACAGATTACAAACAATTTGACATGAAACCTTTAACCACAGTATACTGACATGCAACCACCTGCCTATGTTCGACATAGTATGTGCGGTGACACTAAGCTCAGTAGTCCAAAACTTTTTTCTAATCAACACAACACAGAATTTTACAAAGTTAGTCTGGCCACATGAAGAAAGACATCACGGTACGGTTATCCTTTTAAACCACATTCGGTTAAGCAGCCACAATGGTATCTAAGCTCAGTAGTCCCTTTCATGAAGAAAGACATCGTTATCCTTTTAAACCACATTCGGTTAAGCAGCCACAATGGTATCTCATGGCTGCATGACTTTGTGTGAGTGTGCTAGTAACTGTATTTTGTTTCTTTTTTTTTTTTTGATTCTTCACTTCAGGTTGACACTGAATATTGCCAAGGAAATTAATCTAGCTAGACCTCTGGTGTACAGGAGGTGGTCTGGTGATGTGAGACTATCTGCCTGAAATTCAGTATCTGATAGCATTCATTCTGTGAACCCCTGGAAAATTTCTGACTAATGTCTCGAGTAATTATAATTAGTAAATAACGCCAAATACCGGTTGCTGGCAATACGCCTCGTTGGAACCACGTAAGCAAACAAATAATCCAAGTATCGTTATAACATAAAAGGTCCTCTGCACACGCTGTATCCACAAATAACGGCAACGGAAGGAAAATCTTCTTTATTGGATTTATTTATCCACTAGTGGATCATATGGTTTTTATGTCAGTCTTGTTTTTGAAATTTGTTCCAATAAAGAAGATTTTCCTTCCGTTGGCGTTATTGCCAGCAACCGGTATTTGGCGTTATTTGTTTTGTGGTGTTTACACTTTTACTAATTATAATTAGTAACATTAATCCTGTTTAGATTTAAGCCCATAACTTGTTTTCCGTCATACAATAGTATTCTAAACACATTGTAAGTTGAGCATATCAAGACAGAAAGAAATCCAGTCACTTAACTGTTGTTACGCAGCCAAACTTTGTTAGCATATGTAAAGCAATCTTCAAATATTTTAAAAAGACAGAGACAAATATGAGAAAAAAAACCAACGTATTCTGTAAAACTCTGGACAGTTAAGTCATACATACTATACTGAACTCACGTTTCCTCATTAATTTAGGAATTTACATAATACTGCAAAAGGAAACGCACACCAAGGTGCTTCCACTACAAAAGTTCAAACCTAAATACAAGTTTTTCATGCACATCCCATTACCCTTTATCAATGGCTTAAATTGTTTGCATGATCCACTACGGCACACAAATACAATATCAAAGGCATTTGCCCATATACACTCTAAGTTCGAAGCAGACACCACATTTTCAACTTCAGGATGTTTTCAGGTGTTTTAGGAAAAAATACCGCAAACAATTCGCTTCTTAAAAATGTAGAACGAGTTACAAGACATCTGCAAAACGGTATTCATCATGCGATCAATTCCAACACACATCACCCTGTCACACAGGAGGTGAAAGCTCACATCAAACAGGTTAGCATGAACAATAACCTACAAAACAAGGGCTTTGAAAATAGTTTCATTTTATTTCACAAACCATGCTCGTCCGTTTGCATAAGGGGGTTGTTCGGAAGAAGAGTCTCCACCTGAGTAGCCATTTCCAATGCACACAAGACTTCCCCCGTGATCTTTCTAACGGCTGATCACCCAAACAGAAAGGTTACCGCACTGCCTTTCAGGCTGTGGTGCAAATGATTAGTGTTTTAGAACATTACACTAAAGCGTATAAATGAAAATACAGTAAGCTTACCGGAAGACACAAAAAAAAAAAAGCCAAGCTGACCGGGAACCGTACTGCGAGCCGAGAAAATCTACGAATACTAGTAAGAAAAAAAAGAGGATCCAGCGGCAGGTGAAATCTCCAAATCTTTGGAAAAATAAAAGAAATACCTGCTGCTGGACCCGCTTTTTATTTACAGAAGACAAAAGAAATTTGGTTTGGGGGTGGAGGTGTTATGCAAGTGGTGGCTTGGATTGCAAGAATCCGATTGGCTGCCACCACTTGCTTTACGAACATTTTTCAAACACAATTTTCTTTAAAATCTTCAATGTTACCTTAATGTAATAACAAGCTGAATCGTAACTACAGAAGGTAAATTACACATTCTGTTACAATTTCAGCTTGTATTACATTAAGGTGAACTACAAATCTGGAGTCTCGCTTGTGGAAGGGACTCTGAGCTAATGGCTTGCAATTTGTATGTTCTCATGGCGCACTCTGTGTTGACCACACAGGCGCCATGAGAGGGTACTCGGGGCTAATGAGTTAAGGGCCCTGGTTTATGGCCCTGCGTGTGATGTCTCACGCAGTTGCAACAGCCAAGCTGAAGCTTTTGTATTGGAGCCGATGTACGGGTCGCCTGAGGGGGAAAATCCCACAAGAATACTGCAGCATGGAAGAGGACGTCCATGGTTATGGTAAGATTTTACAGTATTTTTTCTTTCTCCAATACTGTCTCGTCCCTTGGTGGTATTGTACCCCTCTCCCCTGGGGTTTGGGTAAAAAATGTTTATTGTTTTGCCATGTCTTATTCCAAATCCTTTCGGATCTCCTAAGTGGGTGGTACTCTTGGTTGTTATCAAAATCCATCCTTCTCTCTTGTGTGTTGTTGAAAGCTGTATTATTTGAGTTATGTCTATTACATTTCTAGAAACATAACTTGACTCCTACTGCTCCTTCTGCCTCTGTCTCATTGTTAGAATTACCATGTCTTTGTCTATAGGCTTTAGGTAGTGGGTATGCTAGGTTGTTGAGGTAATCATTCTCATCCCTAACTAACTTTTTTTTTGTTTTCTATACATAATTTGTTTACTTTGTTCTTCAACCCTGTCAAATATACAGTTATACTGAGCCCCAAATGAAGTAAAGAAAACATTGTTAAATAACACATTGTTCAATTCATTAATTTCTTTAAAAAGTTAATTTATCAAGCTGTTAATTCTGATAAACTGCATTAATTCCATCCTGTGTCTGTCAAACACACAACAGTTCATCTAGTTCTTTCTGTCCTCTCAAAATTCCATTTGGAAATTTGAACATACGGAGACCTTTTGGTACAGGCCTGTGCTTTATATTTTCAAACAAAAAGCATTATCGCATAGTAAAGCACGTACCTTAATTTTCCTTCAAAAGTACTTAAAGTCCCTTGGTAATTGCTGTTACAAGGATCCACTGCCTTGATACTAATTCCCAGCCTCCTGCCTGCACCTAAGAAACCTGATATGATCTGTAAAGTGTTTGAGGCTGAAAGGGTTTTATAAGACTTCTTCCTCTGACCCTGAAGTAACTTCTTTCTGCTGATAAACTTTCCAAGTTAGTCTTTTTCCAAACTTCCTGCCTGCACCTAAGAAACTTGATATGATCTGCAAAGTGTTTGAGGCTGAAAGGGGTTTATAAGACTTCTTCCTCTGACCCTGAAGTAACTTCTTTCTGCTGATAAACTTTCCAAATTAGTCTTTTTCCAAACTTCTCCCTTCTGACAAGGACAGTTGGGCTACTTATAGGTATGGGGAAAAAAGTTCATAACTGTGCCACCCTGCTTTCAGAGCACTGAAGTACTAGACCTGTATGACCAGCTGTGTGCTAGCTCTTCTGTCTAAACTTGGTGCTTTGACTGACATGTCTGATTCCAAAGTTAAGACTTCTGCTGATGTTCTTCGTGTTTCACTGTTGCAGTTATAACTGTAGGGTACTCCTGCTGGCAGGCAGCCCGAGGTCGGCCAGAATATCAAAGTCTGGGTCCGGCGTCGGCTGCTTCAGCAAGTACCCTGACGTCAGAACGCATGGGTATAAAGCTGACAGCCGACACCATCTTCTCCAGTCTTTCTTGCCGTGCGGTGCAAAGCAGTTCGCTAGTTGTTGGTTGGCATTTTCAAGACAACGTGGTATGATTGTCGTCGGTCCGAAGTTTTCTACTTCTCTTCTCAAAGCTAAGTACCCCGTTGGGGAAACCTTTTTCTTGCTTCTCCGATGTCAGAAGAAGTTAATAATTGTGTATCGTGTGGAAAACAAATACCTCATAAAGATTTCCACTCTTACTGTCAACCTTGCTTAGGCCCTGACCATGACGTTTCTTGCTGTCGGTTCTGTGCCAGGTTTAATTCTTGCACTATCAAGCGTAGGTACGATTGGGCCTTGAATTACTTCGGTAGACTATTTAATTATAGGATGTCGTCGGATACTTTACCGACTACCGGAATACAGAAGAAATGCAAAGACAAGGACAGGCCTCCGAGGTCCAAACAGGATACTTTGCAGCCGGAGCCAGCTTCGGGTTCGGCGGTCGTCAGTGAGGTGCTTTTGCAGCCCCTGTCATCCGCCACTTCAGAACCGATGGCCGACACAGACTCCCATGGGGAGCCATCTAGGCCTAGTAATTTGTCTGCTGCAGGACCTTCGGACGTCGCTCCTTCAGATGGGTCCGGAACTGCTGTGCAGCTACCGGCTTCTGAGGGGGTCTTCAGGCCTTTACATATTACTATTTCCACAAAGACAAAGGCTAAGTCAAAGACTCCTGTTAAACCCAGACTTTCTGCTCAAGCTTCTTCGGATTCAGCTCCTAAGACTCAAAAGCAACTACTTTGGATGGCTGAGGATTTATTAACTATGATTAGGGGCTCTCACCCTCCTCCTGAGAAAAGGTCTAGACAGGATATCCCTTATGATTCTTCTGATCAGGCTTCAGTATCTTCAGTTTCTTCCTCTGATCAGGATTACTCTTTTCCTCCTTACGAGGATTCGGATGCAGAAGATTCTGTTCCCTCTGCCTCTCCCCCTGAAGATGTCTCTTTTGGGGAAACCTTGCATGAGATGAGGGAGCATTTTCATTGGGAAGGTCAGGATTATTCTGCTTCCAAAAAGAGACTTGGGGAATTTCTTCTTCTCCCTCAACACAGGCCTTTAGCTATTCCTTCTGTACTTGACATTGTGGATGATGCCTTCTCTGAAGCTAACTTGAATCCTGATTCCATGCCGCCTGCTCCTTCTAAGCCTGATAGATTATACAGGGTCCCTGATTCCCATCAGTTCTTATTTAAGAACCCTTCTGCTGATCCTGAAACTATTTTGCAGGGTTCCAAGGCTGCTAAGGCCGCCTACTCTAAGACTCCTATCCCCTCTGAAAAGGATTCTCGTGCCCTGGACAGGTGGGGCAAAAAGGTTTATACTTCAGCTACCCTTTCTGTTAGAGCTTTAAATTGCCAGTTTCACATGTTTAAGTATCAACAGTTTCTTTTATCTGTTTTAAAACAAAGGCTTTCTACCTTTCCTGCATGTGCTGAGGACAAGGAATTACAGGATGTGTTGCATGCATGCAACTGAACAAGTTAGCAAACAGTTTGCATTGTGGTTTTGATGCCTTAGAGGCTTCCTGCAGAGTTTCTGCCTCTGGTACTGTTATCAGGAAACCTGCTTGGCTTCGTGAGCAGATTTTACCAGAACAAGTTAAGGTTAAATTGCTAGATGCCCCTGTTCAGCATGATGTCTTATTTGGATCTAAGGCTGAGGAGGTTATTAAAAAGATGGAAGAAAAAGCCAAGTCTATGCAGACTGTAAAAGATTTTTTGCAAGTACTGCCTCCAAGATTTTCTAGAAATTGGCCCTCCAAAAATTGGTCTTTTCGCACTTCTGACAGGCCTCAAAGGGGAAGATATAGACGCTCCAGAGGTCGGGCGCAGGCTCAGGCCTCTTACAGATCTAGACAGTGGACTGCTTCTTCACCTAGAAGGGGAGAAGACAGACCTCAAACCCAAAGAAAGCAGACCCAATGACTCCCTCTGTTGGGCTACAGGTCCTCCTTTCCTGGATGCCCCTCTCGAAGGAAAACTTTCTCTTTTTTACCAGAATTGGACTCACATTACCCAGGACAAATGGGTGTTAGACGTGATTTTGAAAGGCTACAGATTCCACTTTCGCACACTGCCAAGGCCTTCCGGCTGGCCAGATCTGCCAAAACATCAATGGACAGAGGCCTTAAATCAAGTGGACACTTTATTAGCCTTAAGAGCCATAGAACCTGTTCCACCTCTAGAGGTGGGGAAAGGTTTTTACTCAAGACTTTTTCTGGTCCCAAGAAAACAAAACTCCTGGAGACCTATTCTGGACCTCTCAATATTAAACACCTTTTTGGAAATTCCAAAATTCAAGATGCTTACACTTCAACAACTTCTCCCAATGCTCTCACAAGATGCTTGGATGGTAACATTGGACTTAAAAGAGGCTTACTTACACGTCCCCATAAGGCAACAATGCAGAAAGTACCTCAGATTCAAGGCAGGCTCGAGACACTTCCAATTCTCTGTACTGCCATTGGGCTTATCTACTGCGCCCAGAGTTTTTACCAAATGCCTGGCTCCAGTAGTAGCTTACTGCAGACTTCAGGGGATTCAGATTTACTCCTATCTGGACGACTGTCTAATTCAGGCAGACAGCAAAGACTTTTTACTTCAACACCTGCATTTTGTTGAACGTCTTCTCCTACTACTGGGATTCTCAGTGAACACGAAAAAGTCACATTTGATTCCTTCTCAACGAATGACCTTTTTGAGAGCTCTTCTAGACACAAGTTTACAGATGGCATTCCTTACTCCAGAAAAACAGTTACAGCTGGCTTCAATCTTCAAGACCTTGGCAACATTGACTCAGCTCACTGCAAGGAAATTCCTGCAGGCTTTGGGCTACATGGCCTCTTGCATCCTGTTGATTCCAAATGCGAGGCTTCACATGAGGAAACTTCAATGGTACCTAAAGAGTGTATGGTCTCAGCATTGCCACAGTCTGGATACAATGATTCCACTGATTCCCTGCCTCCAGAAGGAATTCCTTTGGTGGTCCAGGGCGTGTGTTTTGAACGAAGGGAAGCCCTTTCGTCTTCCTCAACCTACTCAGATCATAACCACCGACGCCTCGGATTATGCTTGGGGAGCTCATTTTCTAGACAAATGCCAACAGGGCTCATGGACAAACAAACACCTGCTATGGCACATCAACTTGAAAGAAATGTTAGCAGTCCAAAATGCTCTTCTAGCCTTCCAGACTCTTTTGAAGCCAGGACCTCTGCTAATTCGAACAGACAATACCACAGTCATGTGGTACATAAGCAAGGGGGCTCTCACTCTTGCCCCCTTTGCAGACTTGCCATGACCTTATGGGACTCGGCCCTAAGTTTGAATCTGGATCTTCAGGCACAGTTCATTCCAGGAAATCAGAATCTCTTAGCAGACAGCTTAAGCAGAAATATTTTGGATCCTCACGAATGGATGTTGGACCCCAACTTATTCAGCAAGATAACTGCAGTTTGGGGCTGTCCTCAGATAGATCTGTTTGCATCCCATCTCAACCATCAGTTGCCTCTCTTTTGCACCAGGTCCTTCCACAAGACAGCTTGGAAAGTGGATGCCCTGTCCTTCAGTTGGAGGAATCTTTCGGGATATGCCTTCCCTCCTCTTCCTCTTCTGCCTCGGGTATTGATAAAGATAAAGCTGGACAAACCCAGACTGATCATTTTGATAGCTCCAAATTGGCCTAGTCAGTTTTGGTACCCAACTCTACTGCACCTTTGCTTGGAACCCCCTTGGAGTCTTCCTCTGACCCAATCTCTACTGTCCCAGCATCAGGGTCAGGTGTTTCACCTGCAAATCAGGACTCTCTGCCTGGCAGCTTGGCTCATCAAAGGCAATTGATTCCTTCTTCTCTTCCTAAACAAGTTTTGGATATTCTTTTGGAAGCTAGACGTCCTAGTACTAGGAAATCTTATGCTTCTAAATGGAAAAGATTTTGTATTTGGATGCAGGATCGTGGCTCTGATCCTTTAATACCTGATATTCCCTCTCTTTTACTTTATCTCTCAGACCTTTTGATTAAAGGTCTTTCCTTTTCTTCCATTAAAATTCATGCTTCTGCTATTTCGGCTCATTTCAATTGTGATCCTCCTATTTTTCCCCACCAACTGGTTGGACAATTTCTGAGAGGAGCTAAGAATTTAAGACTACCTAGATCTCCTCCTGTCCCTCCTTGGGATCTCAACTATGTCTTGGAGAAGCTTACTTTGCCTCCTTTTGAGCCTGCTGCCTCTGCAGATATTAAGTTCTTATCCTGGAAGACCGCTATCTTGTTGGCCTTGACTTCTGCCAGAAGGGTATCTGAGTTACAAGCCCTCATGGCCGTCGAACCATACCTCATCTTCCATCAGGACAGAGTTTCATTGAGGACCAGTCCTACTTTTATGCCTAAGGTAGTTTCTAGAGTGGCTCTAAATCAGACTATTCACCTTCCTACCTTTTTCCCAAAACCCCAAAATAAGGGGGAAAGGATTTTGCATTCATTGGACGTGCACAGGCAACTATGTTTTTACCTGGACAAAACCAAAGATTTCAGAAAATCAGATCAATTGCTTATCTCATTTGCTTCCAGTTCTCTAGGTAAAGCTATTTCTAAGCAAACTGTTTCCAAATGGATTGCTCATGGAATAAGATATTGTTACTCTCTTTATGGAAAACAGATTCCATGTACTGTCAGGACTCATTCTACTAGAGCAGCTGCCACTTCAGCAGCCTTTCTCAGAGGAGTTTCTACCAAGGACATTATGGAGGCTGCCACTTGGAGCTCTGTGCATACCTTTTCCAAGCACTATAACCTCCCTTTGTACTCTAAGTCTAGGGCAGGCTTTGCCTCTGCTGTTTTGCAGGGTCTTCTAGCTGCTCCTTCTTCATAACCTCCTCCCGTGTTCTCAGCTTTGGGATTCTACCCTACAGTTATGACTGCAACAGTGAAACACGAAGAACATAGTACAGTTGTGTATACCTACCATAAATGTAGATGTTCGAGTGTCTTCACTGTTGCAGTCGGTGTTTCCCTCCCTCCAGACCCCTCTGGTTTCTTTTTGTTTACTTTGTTTCCTTTCCAAGACCTTTCTGGTGTATTTGTGTTTCCCTTGGGACACCTTTTGGTTTTATGGGGGCTTCTGACATCAGGGGGCAAGAAAGGCTGGAGAAGATGGCGTCGGCTGTCAGCTTTATACCCATGCGTTCTGACGTCGGGGTACTTGCTGAAGCAGCCGACGCCGGACCCAGACTTTGATATTCTGGCCGACCTCGGGCTGCCTGCTGGCAGGAGTACCCTACAGTTATGACTGCAACAGTGAAGGCACTCTAACATCTACATTTATGGTAGGTATACACAACTGTACTTTTCCTTAGTGAGTCCTGTTTCTTTGGTGGCTTGCCATTCTGTCAAATACAGTTAAGATGCTGCTGATTCTGCATCTGGTTTTGTTGTACACAGGGTACTCCTGGCTTGGGTAACATTTTTTTTCCCCCCCGAGTCTGTTTAGTTCTGCAGTTGCAGACCTTTTTAAAACCTCACAAAGTAAGAGGGAAGGTTGTGTAGGCAACAGAACCCTCCCTTATGGGGTAAAGAGCCTTCCAAACGGATGATCTGATGTTACTCTTCATTCATTCCTTAATGATGGGTGTCTGTTCCATCCTTGGAACTTTGTCAGCCTTATAACAAGCTCGTGCCAGCCAAAAAACTCTCAATCTAAGCTTTTACCCACAGTGCCCTTCTCCCTGTTACTTCAGATCTTGTTTGCCACATAGCCGTAAAGCCATGTCAAGCCAGCTCTCAGCTAAGTACTTAAAAATTTCCAGTTTTCTTGTATTTCAAGCCTGTTCAAACTTTTACCATATTTCTTTAGTTTATTGTTGGCTTTACCCACTCTGTTACCGTTGTTATTCTACTACTGTTTCCTTTACTTACTAGGTAATCTTTAAGTACCATTGTTGGTACAGGCCCTTTCTCTTTACCTTACCCTTAAGGTTTTTTTTTTTAATACTGTAAAAAGGAAGAGAGCAACCAGCAAAAGCCACAAAACACCGAAAAAGGAAAAAAACTGGCTAGGCAAAGAGATAAAAAAGCAAAAAAAATTAATCAAATACGTAAAAGAATGTATACAGGATAAGCGCTTTCATACACTTAGGTACTTCATCAGATCCAGTAAAAACTTCACATTGTAATGCACTTATATACCTTAATGTTTGAGGTCATGTGATCTCAAAATTGGCTTAATGGCAATGACATCATTTAACCCCTTGCCTTCATTTGCCTTAAGTAGATGCATCCATTTAATCTCCACATATGTTTTTGTTCTTATGTCACCTTCTCTCAATTTCTGTGTATACACTTCCAACACCATAAATTTAAACCAGTGGTCACCAACACCATAAACTTAAACCAGTGGTCACCCCCCACTGATTTAACATGCTTGGACAGTGCATTCCTGTCATCACTCTTAGTAATACTATAAATGTGCTCTCTTATTCGATCCCTCAAACAGCAATTGTTTTTTCCAACTTATAAACTTCTGCAGAGTACACAGGATGCACAATACACAACATTCTGACTACCACAGTCAGCATGAAGTCTGTCAAAAACTTGTCCTGTGTCTGGGTGTACGAACTGATCATCAGTCTCTGTGTATTTGCATACATTGCAATGATAGGGATACGTGCCTATCCTTTGACTAGCTATGCTTTTCTTATTCCTTGTCAAAGGCTTGTAACATAACATTTTTTTCAGTGAACGGCAGTTCTTAAAACAGAAGGAAGGGGAATTCCCTAACAGCTTCTTACATTTCTCATCTGAGACTAAGATTCTCCAATGTTTTCTGATGATCCCACAAATAGATCCCGAGTCCTTGGAGTATGTGAGACTCGTACGTGTTGGCTGAATAGGCTTCAAAGCCAAAGAAGTGGACTCTTCAGTCTGGTCACTGAAGTACGGTCTCGTGTGTGTTCCTTTCATCGTAGGTTCATAGGTAGGTACTAGGCTATCTGCCTGAAGGCATTTATAAGCCTAGCCAGAATGTGTTGGCTTTTGCCGTCCCCTTGGATTAGTTCCCTGTGCCTCTGTCCAGCAGAGCCACTGAAGTGATCCCTGGGGTCAACTTTGTTTCCCATCCACTCGTCAAGTGTTAGCGAGGAGCTCTGCCTAATGTAGATTGGAATCTTGTTAAAGCACGAGAAATCTCTGGGACAGGAATCTGTCCCTCCAGCACATCCTATTTATTGTTGTGGTATGGTTTAGATCCCTAGAGCGTGTGGCTCGAGGGGATATGGTTTTCTTTAGGTGGAGCATGTCCATCAATTCTGGGTTGGACATGGCCTTGTAATGTCAGGCAGAGATCACCTCTGAGTAGGCGGTATGCAACCAAGTACAGCTGGAGTTTCTTCAATGAAGCTGCATAGGGCATCTGTTTGAAGGCAGTGACCCTCTTGGTGAGGTACTTCTGTGGTCTTTCCAGCTGTTGCAGGTGTCTTATAAGGTACATCCCAAATGGGGTGTTGTAATCTGGATGAGTGATGAGTAGAGGGGCACAATGACCTCTTTTGATCTGGATGCGAACCCTTTTGTGATTAGGTGGGCCACATAGAAGGAGTTTGTAACCACTTTGGCAATGTGATTATCAATGGAGAGATTACTATCTACTAGGGTCCCCAGATCCCTTATTACGTCTTCCGTATTTAGGGGACTACCACTTATGTGGTAGTTTGTTTTTTTCCGAAGGGGATGACTGTGCACATTTTGGCATTTAGCTTGAGGCCATGATTTTGACACCAAGTATCTGTCTCAGTGAGACCCTTTTGGAGGATGTCTGTGTCAGCCGGAGAGTCAGTTATAGCCCCCAGTTTGCAGTCGTCTGTGTACTTGGTCAGCCGTAGTCCTCCTTTACTTGCCTGTACCTCTGAGAAGTATATGCCTAATAGGAGGGATCCTAGGACTGAGCCCTGGGGAACACCACTTGTAACTAGTTTAGAGTCGGATCTAGCTCCCACAACTCTCACTATGTGGGTTCTGTCTGTGAGCCAGTTGGCAACCCATCTTGTGACGTACGGATTTATGTTCAGGCTGGTGAGTTTGTCTATAATACCAGAATGGGGAATGGTGTCTAAGGCTTTTGCAAGGTCTAGGTAGGCTGTGTGTGCCACTTTTCCCTCATGTATAGCCTTGGTAATTGTCTCAAAGAAGTCCACCAGGTTTATGAGGCATGATCTGCCCTTAACAAAGCCGAACTGGGTAGGGTCCAGTGTTTGGAGGTTCCCAATGTCTGTTAATGAGTTCCATGATGATGCGCTCCATAGCCTTGCAGACTAAGCTAGTCAGGCTTATCGGGCGATAATTCTCAGGCTCTGTTGTGGCTCCACCTTTATGGAGCAGAATAACTGTTGCTGTGCGCCACTCTATGGGTACGTAGCCTGTAGAGAGGCTGAGTTTGAACAGTGTGTTTAGATGAGGGGTTAGTTCGTCTTTGAGCTTGTGTAGGACGCAGCCTGGGACACCATCTGTTCCCATTAATGGTGTGTTTTTGGCTTTGGAGAGGGCTGTTTTAACCTGAGTGTCTGTGATTTCAGGTGCTCTACATTCTTCTGATATGGTTATGGGCCCTTTTGGGGGTGAGAGGGGGGTGAAGTTTGCACTGAACCTGTCTTCCAGGATGTTGGCAATATCTGTCGGTTCAGTGTATTTTGTGCCATTCGGCACCAACTCCGAGCAGATCTGAGCATTGCCACTTGGATTCTTGACATAGCTAAAGAATGCCTTGTGGCTATCTTTTGGAGTCCTTAGCAATTTTTCTTTCGAAGCTCGCCATGGATGATTTTATGAGGGATCGTAGTTTCTTGCTGATACTGATCAGGAATGTCTTCCCTTCTTGGGATTTTACTCTTTTCTGTACTAGTTTCCTCCTCCTATTGTATAGCTTGTTTATGGCAGGGGTCCACCAGACTGGTTTCCTTTTCTTTGAGGAGTGAGTCTTGGTTTTGCTTCGGATAGCACGATCCATGCCTTCTTGTAGGTGCCCGTAGAATGCATTAGTAAAGGATTTTGCAGCTTGGACAGCATTATCCTTTAGCATGGGGGCTTTGAAACTTTCCACCTCTGTCTTAAGTAACGTGAAGTTTGCTTTTGAAAAGTTTTTCGTGGTGGCTTCCTTTTCCGGGGGTGGGGACAGAATGTGGATATCCAGAGTGATTTGTTTATGGTCGGATCTTACCAGCGAGGGGTTGACCTCCGGTGTGGAACACCGGTTGCCCATGTTGGTGATGACCAGGTCCAATATGTTGTCACCTCTGGTGGGAGTGTTGACCAGTTGATCCAGGGCGTTTGAGTTTATAAATTCTAGGAAATGTTGGGCAAGGGAGTTAGTACTTGAGTAGTTCCCAGTTAATGTTTGGGTAATTGAAATCACTAAATATTAGGGTGTTTGGTAAAACCTTTGTTTCCAGAAATGTGGAATGGGGGTCCTGGGACATGGTGGGTGATCTGTAGCAAGCTACAATTTGAATTGCAGTTTCGCCCGTTAGTTGCACGTGGATGATCTCTGAAGCATCGTGCTGTGCCACTAACCTGGAGGTGTGGGTATCCTTGATGAATATGGATACGCTCTCGCCTTTTGTATTTCTGTCTGGGTTCTGTGGCCGAAATGTATGGTATGAGTTATAGCTTGGTAGTGCTGGGGTGCTCTCTGGAGCCTTAAACCAGGTTTCTGTTACTGCACATATATCTACGGAGGAGTGCCTCTCATGCGTGCATTTTGAGGTTTAGACTTCTGGCATTGAGTAGTATTACCCTCAGTTTTTTGTTACTTGTGCAATTTATGGTGGTGGGTTTGTCTTTTGAGCCTTGCCTAAAAAAGGCACTATGGGGGTGGCAAGAGCCTTGGCCAGTATTCAAAGCCTAAGGGTGACAGGTGCAAGCCATCTCTAGCGAAGCAGAGTGGCTTGTCGAGCATGTCATCCCAGGCAGACAGACACTGGATCCCCTTTGAATGACACTAGAAACTTGGCCAATTGTTGAAATTAATAATTTTTTCTTTATACCGTGGTATCATTCTTGGTGAGGGTAGGATGCTACTTGCGGTCAGGGTCATACCGGCCTGGGCTACGTGATCAGAGAGCTCTTCCATATCTATCTTCATGTAGTCCAGGGAGGTACGGCTCAGGTCATTCACACCAACATGGACAATGACAAAGTCGTATTTGTACTTGTTCTGGAGTGACCCGAGTGCTTGTGTTATGTGGCAGATCCTGGCACCTGACAGGCAGCTAACAGTAACCTTCTCCTTATTTAGCCTAGTGAGTGGGATGTCAGTGTGCCTGACTTTAGAGTCACCTATTACTAGTATGTTAGGTATGTTATTTTGCCTTAAGGGCTGTGATTGTGTGGCACACTGGTTTTGTGAAGTATGTGTTTCATGATTTGTGTTGGGGGGGTGGAGGTTGTTTGGATGTCTGCTTTGGAGGTCTCTTTTGCAGATTTTTATTTAGAGCCTCCGAGTATGTTTTTGTGTATTTATGTCTGTTTTTTGCCAGTGCTGGTTTAATTGGTCTATGTGAGACTGTTGGTGTGATGCAAATATTTCCCTTCTCTTGAATGTCTGATCCAGTCTTTGGTTGAGAGAGCTTAGCCTCCAGTTAGGCTGTATAATTGCATCTCTCGCATGTATTAGTGTTTGGTGGTAGGAGGAGGGGTTGTCTGTGTACATGAGGCAGTTGTAACTTTGCCTCAAAATGCTCAGATTCACCAGTTGACTGGAGAGTACACCTGAAACTGCCCTTTGGACATGCCTGGATACATTCTCTACCAAAACGTACTCGTGCAAACATCTATGTATCACTCCATCCATAAGTAGGGTCTCAACTCTCTCGTGCATCTTAGCTGTTAACCTACTCACATCTTGTTTGCTTAGTTTAGTATAAGTACATTCATCATTCAGCATTGTTGACATAGCATTCAAATAACTTGAGACATCCATAACAACTACACCACCCCCTTTATCAGCAGGGCGGAAGCAGATGTCATTATATTTCATTAAGTCTAATAAAGAAGAGAACTCTTCACAACTTAAATTATTACCAATCGCTGTTTGATGGATCGAATAAGATAGCACATTTATAGTATTACCAAGAGTGATGATGGGAATGCACTGTCCAAGCATGTTAAATCAGTGGGGGGTGACCACTGGTTTAAGTTTATGGTGTTGGAAGTGTATACACAGAGATTGAGAGGAGGTGACATAAGAATAAAAACAGAATGTGTGGAGATTAAATGGATGCATCTACTTAGGGAAAATGAAGGCAAGGGGTTAAATGATGTCATCCCCATTAAGCCAATTTTGGGGTCATGTGATCTCAAACATTAAGGTACCTCACTGCATTACAATGTGAAGTTTCTATTGGATCTGGTGAAGTACCTGTGTGTGTGAAAGCACTTATCCTGTATACATTCGTATAGTTTTATGTATTTTATTACATTTGTTTGCTCTTTTATCTCTCTGTCTAGCCAGCTTTTTTTCTTTTTTCAGTATTTTTTAATACTATTGTTAGTTTCCCTTTCCTTTCTTCCCAAAAAAAAAAAAAACTTTCCTCTAACTTTTACTTGTGTTAGCAGTAGTTGATCATTTTCTCTTGTCTGCCATCTCAGAGAAAAAAGTAACTTCTAGATTTAAACAATGCAACTAAGGTGGCCGCAAAATGCCAAATTCGGACACCCATGTTTCATGTGTGTATTGTCTGGGTGTTCCTCATCTATCCGTTTAGCCTCCTTGCTCTATTTGTAAAGGGTTTAGCTCTCGAACCCTTAATGAGAGAGAGAATAAATTGATTTTGAAGAGTCTGCTTAAGACGCCCTTCTCGGAGGCCATTTCTGGGTCAGAGGGCTCACCCCTCAAAGTAAAGAACATTGAGAGAGACTGCATTCAATTCCTTCCTCACTCTCTGGTGATAAAAAGCATGAATCAAGACAAAAGGTACCCAAATTGACTTCTTCGGCCTCAGAGCCCAAAATTACTTCCACAGCACCACCCTTGGTACCAACCTCTGTGCCATCTTCAAAGATTGTGTCTTTGGCACCAGTCATGACGGCAGAGATTATGTCGGCGGCACCAACGTTGCCCAAATTAGTGATCTCTGCCTAGGTGCCATCCTTGATAATTCTGGCCTGGGCACTGGCCACAGCACCGACCATGACTACGGCACCAAGTCTGCCTCCAGTACCTGCTTCAGGTGTTTCAGTACAGGACACCCTTCCCACACATGTCTCCACCCATGTGACCTCAGTGCCGATAGACCATTCCGCCCAGACCCGATACTCACCCATGGTGGATCCTTTCTTCGGGCAGCAGTTTAGCCCCTTTTTAGAATGACCTGACTCCCCGTTGAGGATATCGACATGATCAACCAGGAGCCTCTTGGAACTGGATGTCGTGTGTCTTGTGGATTAGCCTCTGACGGCAAAGGGGATTACACCACCTTCTAAAACTCCCCTCCCTTTTAGAGTTGGGAGTCTGTCTCCACGGACTCCAGCATATTATCCTCATTTGACCTCCCCACAGACATCAAATTCCCTGGCACTGACTCCTTTTTTGGTACCCATTTCTTCGGTTCCTTTGGTGGACCTCACTGTGGTTCTGGAGCAGGCCCTTTGGCCTTCGGTTCAATCGGAACTGAGCCATTCTCAGGATCATGACTGGAATGTTTGCACCGTGACACCTAGTACGGCGCCAGTTTTTTCCACAGTGCCATCTGCTATGGATCCGGGAGTCCTGACAGTACCTAGTCCTCTTGCTGCTCCTTCCTTGGGAGCAGCCCAGTTGGAGCGGGGTGTGACCCCTGTTCCGAAGTTGTCCTCTGTTCCGGGCTGTCATTCCTCTTCGGGCAGGCCAGCTTTCCAGGCAATGAAAAGGGCCCTTGCCTCTGCAGGCAAACCATCGGCATCGGAATACCAGTTATGTCCTCCCTCTGAACCACAGCTGACAAGCCACCGGCTCGGGACATTGGGCATAAGAGCCTCAAGATACCCTAACGCAGGGTGCCCCCTTTTCGGAGTTCTCTTTAGAAGCCCCTGCTGAAGAGGTACCACGTAAGAGAAGATACAAGAGGAAACACGTGGACTCCCCTAAGGTGTCCCTCACCAAAGACATGGACTGCGATGAAGGGGAGGGGGTCCCCACGGTTGCCCCATGCTAATGTCTTCTTTGGAGACATTCTGGAAATCTTGAAACGGCAGGGTGACTGGAAGCCCACGAACCCCCTCCTTCAAGGAGACTGTATTCTTGCAGGCTTTTCATGCTCGACCCTCTACTTCCTAGCTGATCTCTCTTGCAGATGAGCTGGTTCCAACTCATTGTGCAGCATGCATGGAAGAGTCCCTTATGCTATTAAACCAATCGCATGGAGACCAGACAAGTTTTTATCCCCTACCGAGCAACACCCACACTGGTCGAAGGGTCTCCCTGTAGGCACTATGGTGGTAGCAGCAGCCACCAGGAAGGAACTTGCTGAGGAAAGCCAGACTTTCCACCCTTCAAACAGGGTGTCTCGGTTGGTGGAAAGGTTCGAGAAACAAGTATTTGCATCATCAACCTTTGTCGTTAGGTCTTTGAACTATCTAGCACACTTCCTTATGCTTCAGAGAGACCAAGTCTCTGAACTCTCAGAAACCTTAGCAGGAACAGATTCCATGAGGTACATGACAAAGTTGCTTCGCATCTTGCGACCCTGGAAACCATATCTGACTTCTCTATGCGCTTGATTTCTCATGCTACTGAAAGAGCAGCTAGAGCGGCGGGTTCAGGTGTTGTCATGAGATGTCACACCTTGGATGCGCCTTTGTGACTTTGCAGACCCTTTTAAGTCTTCCTTTCTCAACGCTCCAGTGGAAGCTTCTCTTTGACCCAAAAGTAAAAGACACATTGGCCAGGTGTAAGGAGGATGGTAAGACCCTGTCTGCTGTGGGTGTACGTTTTTCCACCCCTCAACAACCCTACTCTAGGAATCAGAGGAGTGGAAAGATCTCTCAGGGTCCTTTCCGTGAAACATGTGGCGAGTTTACTCCCTGGGGCAGAGGGGGTAACTCATCCGGAAGGCGCCCCTACAGAGGCAGAGGAGGTCCGCGTAACCAGGGAACCAGAGATTCCTTCTCTGGATACCCCTATCAGTGCTCCTGAAGAGCGGCCCGATTTCTTTCCTCTGGGAGCAGTTGAAGGACGTTTCTCCCGGCACCTTCCTGCCTGGCAAACGATTAGAGTCTTGGGTGCAGAAGATCATAACCAAAGATTACCTCATACCATTCAACCTTTACCCAAAGTCATCAAAATGAATTCCCGACGTCCCACCCAGTCATAAGGAAACAGCAGCTCAAAAAATGCAAAAGCTGCTTCAAAAAATGTCAATCCAAACAGTTCTGCCAGAACAAATAGGATCTGGATTCTATTCAAGATTCTTTTTAGTGCCAAAAAAGACACTGGACTGGAGTCCAATGTTGGATCTCATCATCCTGAACAAATTTGTCAAACAGGAACAATTCCGGATGGTCACGTTCAGTCTATACTTCCATTTTTGGAGAAAGACGATTGGATGTCCTCAGTAGATCTTCAGATGCATATTGCCTCATAAGAATGGACAAACGCTCCAGAAGATTCCTTCACTTCTGGCTAGGAGCCAATCACTTTCAATTCCGAGCGCTGCCCTTTAGACTCTACAGCCCCCAGAGTGTTCACCAAATGCATGACAGTGGTATCAGCTCACTTGAGACTTAAAGGACTCTGGATGTTTCCGTAGTTAGTTGACTCATCACTGCCCCCACCAAGCGTCTACTGGCGATGGCCCTAAATCACACTCTCACACTGACAGAATTCCTGGGAATCTCGATAAATTGGGGAAAATGCAACTTGACTCCCTCTCAAGCCTTGGAATTTATAGGAGAAAGTTTCAGTACTCACGCTTGCCGGGTCTCTCTCCCGGATCACAGATTACACAGGATAAGATCCCAAATCCGGGTTTTACTCTGTCAAAACCAAGTCTCAGCTCAGGGAGTTCTTAAACTCCTGGGCTTGATGGCAGCATCAATTACAGTAGTGCCCTTAGCAAGACTACACATGCGACTTCTCCGATGGCTCCTACTGACGCAGTGGTATCCCTTGCACCATCCTTTGTCCTTTCAAATCTGCATAACTGAATGATGCAAACAGGATTTAATGTGGTGGATGAAGCCAGACGAGTTATGGAGTTGCCTCTTTTCCCCACCTCAGCCCAGGGCCACAGTAACCATGGACGCTTCCCTAATAGGGTGGGGGATTCCAAGGGAAGACTGTTGAAGGCACCTGGTCAAAAATAGAGGCCAACCTGCATGTCAGTGTCCTAGAACTGAGGCCAGTGCTTCTAGCATTGCAAGCCTTTCAGTTTACCCTTCTGTCAGGGACAACTGCTATACAGTCCAACAATATGTCAGTAGTCTGGTACATCAACAAACAAGGAGAAACCAAGTCCTGTCCGTTATGTTGAGAGGTCATGAGAATTTGGCAATGGGCGATAGCTTCCAACCGCTTTCTGATAGCAATGCATATTCCTGGAATTTCCAATGTGATTGCATACAAGCTGAGCTGCCTCACGAGTGGCCCCTCAAATCGTGGTGGTGAAGATTTTCAGCCACTGGTGCCAGCCCTGCTGCTATCTTTTTGTCTCTCCAGCAAACTACAAATGTAGCAGCTACTTTGCCCGAGGGACAGTGTGATAGATGATTGGCCCATGGGATTTTTGTATGCTTTCCCTCCCTCCCCCCGATTCCCCTATTTTTAAAGAAGGCCCTTCGTCTGAGAAGCAAAGTAATCCTCATTGCCCCTTACTGGCCACGACAAATTTGATTTCCCTTCCTTTGGCTTTACCTGATACACCAGCCTTAGATTCTGGATCCAACTCCGGAACTGATCTCACATCCGCAAGGGTTGACGCACCCCAACCTTCCCAGTCTCAAGCTAACAGCTATGTTTCTCCACTTCCAGTAATAGCCAGGCAGAGTAACCTTACCTTCCCTGTAATTCATATTCTTCTGGCTTCACATAAACCATCCACGAGAAAAATCTATCTCAGCAAGTGGAAGAGATTCCTTATTTGGTCCCAACAAAGTAAACTGGATCCTTGCTCAGCTCCTGTTACTGTGGTTTTTGATCATCTGTCAGGTCTTCTACAGTCAGGAGCAGCAGCCTCCACAATTCTAGTCCACATAGCTGCAATCTCAAACTTCCATAATGGTTTTCAAAATTCATCCTGAATTTCCCATCGCCTCTGTAAAACCTTTCTAAAAGGGGTCTCACATATCAGACCTCCCCTCAAAGAACCGATTGACCCTTGGAGTTTAACACTAGTTCTGCAATCCGTGACACAACCACCTTTCAAGCCTGCAAACTCTTCTGATATGAAGTTCTTATCCTGGAAGTCACTATTTTTAGTAGCCATCACTTCAGCAAGATGCATATCCAAGCTTCAGGAGTTATGCATCAAACGTCCTTGTATGATCTTTCATAGAGATGAGACAGAGTATCACTTCGGACTTAACCCCTCCTTCCTTCCAAAAGTTATTTCAGAATTGACAGTTAACCAGATGATTGACCTACCTGTCTTTTTTCCTAACTAATCGAACAAAGGGGAATACTGCCTCCATTTGCTGGATGTACATAGACAATTACGTTTTTATCTGCACAGAACAAAACCAGTAAATAAATCGGACCAGTTGTTCGTGTCCTTCTCAGGCCCACAATTGGGGGACCCTGTTTCTAAAGTGACCTTATCGAAGTGGTTGAGAAAACTGTACATCTTTCATCTGCCAACATAATAAAATTCCTCTACCGAGCAAGGTTAAAGCACACTCAACCAGATCAGTGGCAACTTCTGTTGCTTTTCTTTCAAAGGCTTCAATGGATGACATATGTGTACCTGCAACCTGGTCTACCCCTCATACCTTTATTACGCATTACAAATTGGATCTGGTCTCCAGGGAAAGAGCATCCTTTGGTTTAGTGGTACTCAGGAACATTCTTCCATAAGGGCCTCCCAAGACATAAAGTAGCTAGGGACTCTGTCCCATCAGTAAGGAATGAATGAAGGTTAACATCAGATAAAGAAGTTGTGCTCTTACCATAAAGTTCCATCTGTGGTGTTCATCTTCATTCATTACGTCCCACCCACCTTCCCCCTCCAAAGGCTTCTGGAGGATCAGATTGGGTCCTACTCATGCTTTAGGGTTTCTGCTCAGAAAAAGCCTGTGTTTTACTTACAGGCAAACTCGATCTGAGGTAACAGGGAGAAGGGCACTGTGGGTAAAAGCTTAGCTCGAGAGTTTTTTGGCTGGCACGAGCTTGTTATAAGGCCGATTTTGGTTCAGAGGACGGAACCAACACCCATCAGTAATGAATGAATGAAGATGAGCAGCACAGATGGAAAGTTATGTTAAGAATATAACTTCTTTTTTTTTTCCGGATAAACCTGCTCAGGGTTCTAGGAGTCGGAATCCATTTTTTTCTGACAAATCCACTTAAATTTGATGCTTATCTTTCCCTGTCTTTTGGCCAGATTCCATTTCTTTCCAGTTAACTCTGTTCTACCCCATTTTAATGCAGATCACCACAGATTATTGGGTTCTTTCCATAATATGAAAACATTACTTCATGGTTTGGATATCCTTCACCCTTGTCGGGGATTCCTCGGCCTCCACTTTCTAACTTTCTCATTTTCCTCCAGTTCTTCAGGACCTTTTGGCAAAAGGAGCTATTCAGCCTGCTCTTCCCTCCCAGAGAGGCACATAGTTTTATTCCAGGATGTTTCTGGTTCCCATGAAGGAGGGCTGCTTTAGGCCCGTTCTGGATCTTTTTCTCAACACTTTTCGGAAGTTCCCGTCTTGCAAAATGTTCTCTCTCCAGTCCCCTGATCCCCTTGCTACTTCTCAGACTTGTCTAGTTTCACTGAACCTGAATGATACTTATCTTCACATTCTTATCCACTGTATGTTAAGGAAATTTTTGCAGTCCTGTTTCTTTCTTACATTAACAGTTCTCTGTTTTTATCTTTTGGACTTTTTACAGATCCAAGAGTCTTCACCAAATGTATGGCTTGCAGTCATAGCCTTGCGTTCCCTCTCTGTTCCTGGTCCTCTGCAGGTTTGCACAGACACCACCAGTGTTTTGGTGTACATAAACAAGGGAACACAGTCCTATCTTTACAGACTAGCTGTTGTTATTTTGGAATTTGCTGTCCATCATCATCTGTTCCTTCTGGTTGTTTACATTCCCCTGGAGCACAGTCTTGTGGCAGACAGCTGAATGATTCGCAAATTGATGTTCCTGACCTTTATCCATTGGTGGGGATACTCCTCAAGCAGCTCTATTAGCCCCCCCCCCCCCCCCCCCCGCACAGGCAACTTCCTGGGTTCTGTTCCAAGGTGCCGAGTCCTCTGACTTGGAAAGTAGCGTCGTCTTTTTTTTTTTTTTTTAGAAAGAGATGTTTCTGTATACTTATCTGTTCTTTCTCTCTTAACCACAGTCTTAACAGAAGATTATGTGGGATAGACCCAAAATCTTGTTGATGACTCCATTTTGGTCCAGACATCATTGGTTCTCTCTCTGTTTCATCTGTCCAAGGGCAGTCGTCACAGTTTACCTCACAGGGTGGATCTCCACATATAGGACTAAAAGGACTCTGTCATTCATCTGCTTACCCTACAAGCAGCTCTTTGGGTAATAGGATTTTGATTCCTTTTAGACACGAGTTTTCTGAAGATGTGCTTCAAGTTTTGTAGGAGGCTAGAAAATCCTGCGTTGCTAAATGGAAAAGTTTTTCTCATTGGTGTCACAAATATGAGCAGGGCCCTCTTTTTTAGTGGATATTTCTACTCTTCTTGTCTGTGTAAGTTGCTCAATTCTGGTCTGATATATTCATCTGTTAAAGCTCGCTTGTCAGCCATTTCTGTTTCAATGCCCTTGGATCTCCCACTTTCCTCTAGGTTTGAAGGTAAACAATTTCTAAAAGGTGTCCTTCACATTAGGTCCCTGAGAAAGCCATTCTACTTTTTTGAGACCTTAATATTTTTCTGAAGAAATTGACTCATCTTCCTTTTGAACTTGCAGCTTCCTCTACTTTGAAATTCTGTATTTGGAAGACTGTTTGTTTTATTGGTGGGTCTTACTTCTGTTGAGGGTGTCTGAACTCCAGGCCCTCATGGCAATACCACCTTTTTTGATTTTTCGCAAGAGTTTCTCTTTGCACCAGTCCTCCTTTTATGCCAAAAGTGGTCCGTGACGTGTCCTTAAATCTGTCCATTTATTTTCCTTCTTTTTCGCCTTCACCTTAGAATTCCGATGAGAGGATTCTACATAGGTTCATAGGTTCATACTAGGCTATCTGCCCTAGGGCATTTATAAGCCTAGTCAGAGTATGTTTGGCTTTCGCCACCCATTTTAAATTAATTTTGCTATGTCCTTTTTCGAGGTTAGTATACTGTGCCTCTGTCTAACAGTGACACAGAAGTGATACCCGGGGTAAACCTATGATCTCCCATCTACTCATTAAGACTCCTCTTGAAGAGAGTCAATGAGGGACTCTGCCTAACCTGGACTGGGATTTTATTCCAGAGTGAAGGGAGCCTCTGGGTTATGAATCTGTCCCTCCAGCGTGTCCTATTGATTTCAGTGCTGAGGTTCAAGTCTGTCGAGCACGTAGCTCGATGGGATTTGGATTTTTTGAGGTGTAGCATGTCCCTTAATTCCGGGTTGGACATGTCCTTATACGTCAGGCACAGGTCACCTCTGAGCAGGCGGTATGCCACTGAGTAGAGCTGGAGTTTCTTTAACCGGGCAGCATATGGCATCTGTTTGAGCCCTTTGATCCTCTTGGTGAGGTACTTTTGGGGTCTTTCCAGTTGCTGCAGGTGTTTGGTAAGGTACATCCCAAAAGGGGCATTGTACCTATTATGAGCCTGATGAGGGATGAGTAAAGAGGCATGATGACCTCCCCTAATCTAGATGTGAATCCCTTCATGATTAGGTGGGCTATATAAAATGTTTTTCTAACCACTTTGGCCACGTGGTTGTCAAATGAGAGATTGCTATCAACTTGGGTCCCCAGGTCCCTAATTACTTCTTCTGTATTTAATGGATTACCACCTATGTGGTAATTTGTGGGCACTTTGTTTTTGCCAAAGGGGATGACTATACACTTTTTGGCGTTTAGCTTGAGGCCATGGCTCTGGCACCAGTTGTCTGTTTCTATGAGGCCCTTTTGGAGGATGCTTGTGTCGGCTGGAGAGTCGATTATGGCACCCAGTTTGCAGTCATCTGCGAACTTGGTCAGCCACAGTCCTTCCGTGTTGGCCTGTACCTCCAAGAAATATATACCAAACAAGAGAGGTCCCAGGACTGAGTCTTGTGGGACACCACTTGTAACTGGTTTGGAGTCTGACATGGCTCCAGCTATTCTAACCATGTGGGTTCTGTCCTTGAGCCAGTTTGCAACCCATCTAGTGACATAGGGGTTTATATTTAAGCTGGTGAGCTTATCTATAATGCCCAAGTGGGGTATTGTATCGAAGGCTTTTGTGAGGTCCAGATAGGCTGTGTGGACCACCTTCCCTTCATCAATGGCCTTGGTGACTGTTTCAAAGAAGTCAACCAGGTTTAAGAGGCAGGATCTGCCCTTAAAGCTGAACTGGGTAGGATCCAGTGTCTGTAGGTCCCCAATATCTTTATTTATGAGGTCCATGATGATCCTTTCCATAGCTTTGCAGACCAAGCTAGTCAGGCTTATGGGGCGATAGTTTCCAGGGTCCGTTGAGGCACCACCTTTGTGGAGAGGGACCACTGTTGCTGTACGCCACTCTTTGGGTACATATCCTGTAGTAAGGCTGAGATTGAACAGTAGTTTTATGTTTGGGTTTAGCTCTTCTTGGAGTTCATGTAGGACGCAGCCTGGGACACCGTCTGGTCCCATTGATGCTGTGTTTTTTGCTTTGGAGAGGGCGGCTCCCACCTGAGCATCTGAGATGTCAGGGAAGCAGCACTCTGCTGGGATAGATATTTGCCCTTTTGGTGGGGAGAAGTTTGTGCTGAACCTGTCAGCTAGGATGTTGGCAAGGTCTGTGGATTCGGTGTGTTTTGTCATTTTGGACTAATTCTGAGCATATCTGGGAATTCCCACCCAGGTTCCTAACATAACTAAAGAAAGCCTTGTGATTATCCTTAGTGTCCTGTGCAATTTTTCTCTCGAAGCTGGCCTTTGACGATTTTATGAGTGCCCTTAGTTTTTTGCTAATACTGATCAGAGATGCCTTCCCTTTTTGGGATTTTGCTCTATCATGTAGTAGCTTCCTCCTCCTATTGTATAGTTTGTTTATGGCTGGGGTCCACCAGACAGGTCGTCTGCCTTTGGAGGATTGGGTCTTGGTTTTATTTGGGATTGCATGATCCATGCATTCCTGAAGGTGTTCATAGAATGCATTTATAAAGGATTCTGTGGTCTGGGCCATATTTTCCACAGGCCCAGGGGCTTTGAAGGATTGCACCTTGGTTTTGAGGAGTGTGAAATTTGCTTTAGAGAAGTTTTTCACTGTGGTTTTCTGGGCAGGGGCTGGGGTCGGGATGTGAATATCCAGTGAGATCAGTTTATGGTCTGATCTTACCAGTGAGGGATACACTTCTGGTCTGGAGCATAGAGTCTCCATGTTGGTGATGATCAGGTCCAGTATGTTTTCCCCTCTTGTGGGAGTGGTAACAAGTTGTTCCATAGCATTTGAGTTTATGAATTCTAGGAACCTTTGGGCAAGGGTGTTGGAGCTAGAGTAATGCTCCCAATCTATGTTTGGGTAGTTGAAGTCGCCCAATATAATGGTGTTTGGAGAGACCTTCATATTTTCCAGTGTTCTCAGGAAGGCCGAGTGGGGTTCCTGGGTTTGGGAGGGTAGTCTGTAGCAGGCTATAAACTGGAAGGCAGTTTTACCCACTGTTAGTTGCACATGGATAGTCTCTGATGCTTCGTGCTTTGCCACCAACCTGGAGGTGTGGGTATCTTTGATGAATATCGATACTCCCCCTCCTTTTGTGGTTCGGTCCAAGTTTTGGGGCCGAAAAGCATGGTATGAGGTATAACCTGGTAGTGCTGGGGTGCTCTCGTGAATCCTGAACCAGGTTTCTGTTACTGCACAGATATCTATGGTTCTCCATGCTAAGGAGAGTTTTGAGTGCGTGCATCTTGAGGTTTAGACTTCTGGCGTTGAGTAGCATTACTCTTAGTTTCTTATCCCTTGTGATACCTATGGAGGTGGGTTTGTCGTTTGAGCCTTGCCTAAAAAAGGCACTATGGGGGTAGCAAGAGCCTTTGCCAATATCCGAAAGCCCAGGGGTGACAGGTGCAAGCCGTCCCTAGCAAAGCATCGTGGCTTGTCGTGCATATCATCCCAAGCTGACAGGCATTGGATCCCCTTTGAATGACACCAATACTTAAGCCAATTGTTGAAATTGATCATCTTGTCTTCATATTGTGGCATCATTCTTGGTGAGGGTAAGATGCTACTCAAGGTCAGGGTCATACCAGCCTGTGTTACATGCTCAGAGAGCTCCTCTGTCTCTTTTCATGTAGTCCAGGGAGGTACGTCTCAGGTCATTCACACCAGCATGGACAATGACTGAGTCATATTTGTACTTGCCTTGGAGTGACCTGAGTGCTTGTGTTATGTGGTGGATCCTAGCGCCAGACAGGCTGCTCACAGTGACCTCCTCCTTGTTCAGCCTGGTGAGCGGGACGTCAGTGTGCCTGACTATAGTCACCTATTACAAGTGTATCAGGTGTGTTGTTTAGCCTTAAGGGCTGTGACTGTTCGGCACACTGGCTTTGTGAGATATGTGTTGCACGTGTTTTGTTTTGGGGTAGCGGTTGCTTGGGTGTCTGCTTTGAAGGTCTCTGCTGCTTTGGCAGATCTTTATTTAGAGCCTCTGAGTATGTTTTTGTGTGATTATGTGTTTGGTTTGCTGTCGTGGTAGGTCTATGTGAGACTGGAATTGTAGTGAGTGTGGTTTCCTTCTCCTCCTGACTGGTTATGCCAGTACTGAGTTGAGAGAGCTTAGCCTCCAGTTTGGCTGTATGGTTGCATCTCTCACGTGTTGGAATTTGTTGGGAGGAGGAGAGGGTTGTCTGTGTACATGAGGCAGTTGTAACATTGCCTCAAGATTCCCATATTCACCAGCTGGACCGGAGAGGAGATTGACAACTGACCTTTGGACATGCTAGAATAATATTGGGAATTCCTTTATAATTGAAAACAAGGGCCAATGGGGAGCGAGGGTGTAGTGCTTTTAATTTTATAGACCGCTCAGATGTTATCTGGATAAAGTTAAAGGTGTTAGAATATCTGAGCAGATGTTCATTTCCTTTTATGCCAAGAAATTTGGTTTGGCAGTTTAAGTAAACCAGCTCATGTTTGATTTCTAACGCCATTTTTTGATTTATTTTCATGGTAAGCAGCTTTCTTCTGTTCGTGCTCATTTTGTCAAGGTGATAACCTCTTCTGGTGTTTTTTTCTTTCTTTCAATGGTTTGGATGCCTAATAGATTTTGGAAGCTGCTACTTAGTTTTTTGTACATACTTTACTAAACTCTACAAGTTGGTCTTTTGTACGTTAGTAAGCACTGCATGCTAGATTAAGTGTCTAGGGACAGGGCTGTATTTTTTTTTTGCTTCTTCGTCCCATCCTTTATAGTAACTTTTGTATTCCCCTTTTGTAAAGTATACTGAAACAGTTGTAAGGAGGGGCATAGTACAGTTGTCAGAATTTACCATAGCAGTATATGTCCAACGTTTCACTGTTGTATCCCATCCCTCACTCCTTCCCCTTTGGCCTAGTTAATAAATCCTTCTTTCTTCCCTTTCTGGATGCACATACTTCTCTTGTTCCTCCTAGGTTGCTGTGGTTCTTTAATTCTCAGGATTAGGTACTTGTATGCCTTTCATGTACCTTACATCCTGGATGTAGCGCATGTCTAGCATATGTTGCCTGGAAGGGGCCTAAGGCTTTTTAGCTGGTCAGACATGAGGCTTTCCTCAGGATATCCCTTTCGCAAGGAATACTGAAGATGTGAAAAGTAAGACCTGCACTGTTATGGTTATTTCTTAAAACCATACTTTCCCAGTGATCACTGTAACATCATTCTCAATTTCCCACCTTGGCTCTAAGCTAGTACTCTACCTATAACTTCTTTCCTTTCCACTTCCAACTGCTGGCCCACTGTTCCCATTGGTCACTAGCATCCTTCTAGCTTCTCAGTCCTCTAACTATAACTCTCTTCCATTTTGCTCTTAACAGCTAGCTATATTGTTCACATGGATCACTTCTCAGTATGTCCCTGTCTCTAATCCAGTCCACTTCTGTCATTTGCCATACATTTCCTAGATTTTCAACATGCTCCAAACTGCTAAGCTGTTCACTGTTTGATTAGGATTATTGCAACTGTAGATTCTAGCTTTTGGCCCTTTCAGAGCAGGTTTCAGTGCATTGTGCCTACGGGTTGCCACAATGCCAGGGTATACTTCAACATCTTTGACCTTGTAAAGGATAAATTGGGCTGTCTGAAAATGCATATATTTTTATATTTTACCTGCCTTGTCTTCATCTTGGTTAGAGGGTTATCAGCAGTCCGGTGCTTCATGTAACAACTTAAGCTGACTCTGGCAAGTGTTCTGTAGAGTACGTTTAGGTGTAGAGGCACTTATAAAAATTTGGTGTGATGGGTACCTTCCCCAAGTTCTTTTCTCCCCTTTAAAATGTTCATGTTATGCACTGATGAGTCATTTCACTTTGGTAGTGGCTCATGCTATTTTACTGTTTTTCTTTATCAGATCTTCAAAGTCTTAATTAACATTGAATTGTGATTACGGATGTTTTTTGACATTCCTATCACAAGTCTGTGTATTTTAATAGCAATCCAGAGCAAAAAAAGATAAATTAGTAAAATTTGGCCAAGAAAAGTCTTCAAGTAAGGCTGACAAAGAAATGAAGAAATGGACATCTGCTAGAATATGTGACGATGTAACTATTACTCAGATGACTGCAATCAGGGTTGCCAGACGTCCCTATTTGGGCGGGACTGTCCCGAGATCAGCAGCCTGATCCCGAGTCCCGCCCTGCCGGTTTAAATCCCGGGCAGCCTCCACTTTTTTTTTTGATTGGCCAGTATACCGGCATCCACGTTAAACACAAGAAGCTTCGTGTTTAGCGATTTTTGATTGGCCCGTATGCCGGTATACGGGCCAATCAAAACATCGCAAAACAGAGCTACTTCTGTTTAATGCGGAACTGTGATGTTCCGCATTAAACAGAAGTAGCTCCGTGTTTAGCGATTTTTGATTGGCCCGTATACCGGTATACGGGCCAGTCAAAAAATCGCAAAACAGAGCTACTTCTGTCTAATGCGGAACTGCGATGTTTCGCATTAAACAGAAGTAGCTCTGTGTTTATTTTTGATTGGCCCGGGCCAATCAAATAAAAAATAAACACAGAGCATTAAAGACGTGGAAGACCTTTTTTTTTTAGTCTTCACTTTGTTCCTACCTGGCCAGTTGGAAATCTGGCAACCCTGACTGCAATGCATGAGGATGTGCAGTCATTTTCTAAAGTACCAAAATTCTGCTTGCTGACCTTGATGATGTACTATAACAGACCTAGGAAATAAACTGGTGACAAATGCTGCTAGCACTTTAATCAGAATGCATCTGTCAGCAGACTTGAATAAATATCCCTTTACTTTGTTGCAGTAAATATAATTGAAAGGCTTGGTCAGAAACTGTGCTGAAAGGCCATTTAAAGACCAAGAATGAGTGTGCGCTACATTAGTCATTGAAGTAGCACCTGAAAGTAGCAATAGAAGTCCACCCCCACCCACACACACACACACACACACTTTGAATAAAAAGTTGCCCAGTTTTATTTATACAAACTGGCTGTTTAACTTCTGCATTTATTCCTGTTCCCCAATGCCATTTGATTTTTGTTGCATTTTTCCCTCTGTTTGAGCTAGACTGAGCTGTACTGGTGAGAATGTAGTAATGGAGTGGACAAAGATGCCTGCGCCAAACAGCAGATGCAGCTACAAATAGCCGCAGACCTTGAAAGTCAAAAGACTTAAAGATGTGGAAAAGGCTAGTGCCCTCCTCCACTAAAAAGCTGTGTGCACACAGATTCAGCATTACACAGTGTATTGTTTTGTTTATGAAGGATATGCAAAAGCACTACAAGCCTTCACGGCAAAAGTTAGACTACTTTCCCCCACCCTGGTGTTGGGCATGATTGCTAGGTGCCAGTGTTGTCTGGGTGCAGTACTGGCATTCAGAAATGAATGCCAATACTGCATAAAATATAAGTGCTCAAAGCACTTAAGTAGGTAAATAACTTTAATTTACATATTTATTTTTTTTTATTTTATTTTTCGGCTTATGTAGGACAGCCTTTCAGCACTGCTGACAAGCACTGAAGTAAAGCACTTTAGTATGGAAATAGCTGCTTTTTTTCCCCCCTCGCAGCTTACATAAGAAATCCAGGGGGTTGGGAGGGTGGCCTAATGGTTAAGGTGTTTGCCTTACAAACACAAGGTGCAGGGTTTGAGTCTCACAAGGGATAATTGGCTAGGCTTAAAATGGCTCGCAAGGGCAGTTAGCTTAGTACTAATCTATGAATCTATGAATTTATCTTTCTAGGCCCTTAACTGTTTGTAGTTGCAGCTGCTGTGCCTGGAACCTTCCCGCAGTATTCCATACTGGTGATAGGATATTCCATGAAATCTGTTAGACTTTCAGTAAAGAGCTATTTCCTTGTACATCTTAATGCTTTTTCATCTTTACCCTTCACATCTGTATTCTGGCTGTAGTCTGTTTCCACACGAAATACAAGGTACTGGCGAATCCAGTACCAATCCCAAATACACAACGAGAAAAAATCCTCCACTGTTGGGTACAGTAAAGGGTGTCCTCCGCCAACAATGATACAAATTGAAATAGAAATCTGAACGAACTGAACGATAGTGGTAATAGTAATCCAAAAGTCTTTTATTACAACACACACAAAACAGATTGAGTGCGCTTTCGTCTCTTATCGTGAGACTTCATCAGAATCTCATGTTAATACCAGTATTCTGTTTATATGCTCTTAATTAAACAATCATTAGTTAATAGTTTACCATAGTAATAAATTGATTAATTAATGCCAATTCTGGGTAATCCTTTGTATATGAAATATCTGTTAAAATAGCTTAAAATGAAATTGCATATAAATATTTTTACACTTCACATAAAAATGCTTCGGACATGCACATATTCTACATACATACTATTAGTTTAAAAAATACATAAAAATAACCATTTTATAAAAAACATCTATTATGTCCGATATACAAAAAACTTTTTACACAGAATCTTGAAGGTAGATGAAGGCTTATACATATTTCTGTAAACAATATTACAGAATACATATTATAAAACCCAAGAAGAAATTTTTGTAGAACGATATCATAATATCCTTTGACTATTGGATTATATTATACAAAATATATATACTTGTTGTATATCATTAACTATATACTAATAATGTTTTTAAATAAATAAATATAAATGTGTCAATGAGATAAACCTAATATTCTAATTATTAAAAAGCTATTTAATAGACCTTATAAAAAGCTTATTTAAAAGTTTTTTCTTTTTACACAAAGTCCATGGCAAGATATTTATATCTGTGTGTGTGTATGTATATATATATATATCTCATAAAGACACTACATGTATCTTTCCCACCTATGTGCCTTTTTCATGTAGTCCTGTTTTATTATAACTGGTGGAAAGCACAATTTAATAATTTTTTTTTTTTCTTTTGTGTTTAATGACAGTAACTTCAAAGCAGGTTTAATAGAGATGTGATTGTTCATTCCTGGGTGCACACAAGAATCCAATCCAATCTAATCTGCCAAATCATCTCACGATACTCCAGAAATGTTTCCCAATCACCTCTCCTTTCTTTTTGTTTCACTTCCTCTAATACCCCAAATTTTATATTCATGTTTTGACAAATGGTTGAATGTCTAAAAAGTGCATTATTCTCATTCCTTTTATTTATATCCCTAATATGCTCGTATATACGGGTTCTCAACTGCCTTTCAGTCTTACCTATATAATATCCCCAGCATGATTGACAATAAGCTAAATAAACCACACCTCTTGTGTAACAACTCGAATAACCATAGCTCCTAATTGTAAAATTTATGCTGGGGATATTTATTTCCTTTTTACAGGCTATAAATGGGCATTGTGCACACCTCCCACATTTGTGTTTGCCCACTTTCAACAATGCCCCTTCCTTTACCTCTCCAGTCTTTTTCTCCAGGATATTTATCAAATTCCTATTTCTCCTAAAAGTATATTTAAGTTGCTGTTGAAATATACTTGTCCTTGTCGGCATTCTTTTAAACATGTTCCAAATTCCGTTAATGCACTTTTTAACCGACCTATATCAGAGTAATAAGTTAACATTAATCAAGGTATATCCTTCTCCACTGTTTTTTCCTTTTACTATATTCTTATCCTTATTTGCATCTTCCTCATTATTCATAGTTATATATGTACTATTATGGTACTGTCCACTCACCAACAATGGACCATATCTACTACCATGTTTCTTAATTATTTCTTTTTTTATAGTTTGCACCATATTGTCGGGATATCCTCTTTCTTTAAACATCTCTTGTGCAAAATCTACTTCTCTTATAAAGTCAACAAAGTCCGTTGTCATCCTGGACACACTAATCATTTGTCCTTTTACCACATTTCTTTTTTGGTGGTAAGGATGATCACTTTGATAGTGCAAGTAGGAATTTGAATAGCATTCCTTTTTAAAGATGTTTGATTTATATGTTTTCTTAATATAATCCTTATTTATCCTGACATCTAAATAATGTGTTTCATCCCTATTACTCTCATATGTAAATTTCAAAAAGTTAGTACTGTCATTCAAATATTCCACAAATTGTTCAACTAATTCATGTGAACTATCCCATATAATAATAATCATCCAGGAAACGGAAATACCTTATAATGTATTGCTGAAAACTGGACCCAAAAATATGTTTTTCTCCCAAAATAACATTATAATATTAGCATAACTGGGAGCACACGCTGAACCCATAGCAACTCCATCAAGTTGATGGTAGATATCTCCCTGAAAATAAATAAAATTATATTTCAGGACCAATTCTCTACTTTCAAGTACTAATTTAAATTCATCAGGGTTCAGCGTGTTGAATTCAATGATCATTTTCTCAAACCATTTCATACCTTCCTTATGTGGAATTACTGAAAATAGGTCTTTTACATCAATTGTTAAAAACAAATGTTAAGTTGTCAATCTCGCCTTCATTCTTGCTGGATGGGTTCGGAGCCGATCCTCTGCTCCGACTCTGCTTATACCAAAGCTCGAGAGCTATTTTTACCAGATCGAGGTAACCCTGTATCCCACAATGCTAGGCGCTAACTACCCAGATCTCGTTTGCCACTTAGCTGCGAGGTTGCGTTTTTGCCGGCTGCCTGGTAATTTTTTCACAAAAAAAAAAACAGCTTTTTGGGTAAGATTTTTTTCCCTTTTATTTCAGGGTTAGTGTTCGTTATACCCCTTGTCCCCTCTTAGAGTAACCCACTTTGTATAGTCCCCTTTTGGGTCTATTTTCTATCACCTTGGCCCTTCCTTCCCCTTATATCTAGGCCTTAGGGCCAAGTTAGTTTTTGGGTAAATTTGTTAGTCTGTGTTAGTTGTAGTCTTAGTCTTTGGTGTGGTTTAGTGACTGAACTAGGTTTTTTATTTACTGTGGTGTGTGTGTGTGTGTGTGTGGGTGTTTGGGTGTGTTCCACCATTATGTCTAAGGAGTCCAAGGTCTCAGGCTTTAAGAAGTGTGACTCGTGCTGTCAGAAAATGTCTGACAGACTGTCACACTTGCGTGTATTGCCTAGGCCCTCTGCACCTGCAGGACTCTTGTTCCGTCTGCCATGCATTCAGTCCAAGAGTCCTGCAGGAACACAGAAACAAATTGATTTTGAGAGGCTTATTGAAGCCAGAAGGCTCCCTGGCCAAGTCTTCGTCGGGCAAGCCTTTTAAGCCCACTAAATCGTCAGCTCTGAGTTTAGAGCCTCCGACCAGTGGTGCTACTTCTGCTTCAGCTCCAGCTGGAGTCGACACTTCAAAATCTCAGTCGGCTCCGATAGTTTTGTTGGAACTGACTTTGACCCGTAAGCGCTCCAGGTCCCCCTCTTTGGAGTCTGTCCATTCGGCTCTGAGATCTCCTTTGCTTTCGGAGCGCAGTCACCGTCCCATTCCTCTCGGTCTTCCAGGCTTTTGGACCATGACCTCGAGAGGGTGGTTAATAGACTCCTTAAGTTGCAGACACTGGCCCAGATGCTTCATAGCCCTTCTCAACAGACAGTGGCTATCCCCATTCCATCATCGATTCCTCCGCCGACTCTTCCCCTGAGTTTGGAGCCGGAGTTTGTGGGAGCCGATACCACCCATTTCTGCTCCGTCGTTGGCTCCGATTTCTTCTATGGTGCCATCCTTGGAGGGATCCGGACGCCGTGACTCCCTCGTTGGCTCCAAGGGGGCGAGTGGTATCGGATCCTTGTCCGACCCCATTGTCCCTCTCGGTGCCTCGACGCAGGTTAGTTCGGCTCCGACATCGGCCTCGGAGCCATCCCTCTCGATGCCGGGAGGGGTCCTTATCTCTTCGGAGTGGGGAGCTGCTTCTCTGCCTGATAGGGGTGCTTTCAAGGTCATGAGGAGTGTGCTGGCCCCTGTGCCTGTTCCACGGTCGGCTCCCTCAGCTCCTCCCACTGTAGTGCCTGCTACAGCCTCTACTCATCCTCTCAACCCTGACCGCAGATATCCTATGCCTCAGAGGCCCCCATTGGGAGCATCCTCCTCTTCTGAGGCCTCCCCTGATCCTTCAGGGGAGCCCCCTTGGAAGAGGAAATGTAAGAGGAAGCATCTGGACTCCCCTGAGTCCTTCACATCTGATACCAACTTGGATGAGTCTGAGGGGTCCCCAAGATCCCCCTCTGAGGATGCCTCCTCCTCTGACATACTTGAGATTCTCAAGCAGAGGGGGAACTGGTCTACCCTCAATCCTTCCGAGGACGAGTTGGTCTACCTAGAGGTGTTTGGTCTCGCCCTTCCACCTCCTGGGTGTCCTCACCCTTTGACCCCCTTATGGAAGTGGTGGCCAGGAAGGCATGGATGGCCCCTGACTCGATGGGACTAACCCCGCGGAGGCCTTCAAAATTTATCACAGCCCCTGCTGATAAACAGTTTTTGACCAAGGGTGTCCCTGTTGATGCCATGGTGGTGGCTGCAGCCACTAAGAAGGAACTGGCTGATCCTTCGGTACCTATCCATCCTCCTAATAAGGAATCTAGGACCATGGATAGGTACGGCAAGCAGATGTTTTTTTCAGCGACATTTACCATGCGGTTGCTGAATTACTTATGTCATTTCACCCATCTTAAGAGACTTGCTCAAAGAAATGGGTGACACTCTACAGGATCCAACAGCTGTGGGGTCTCAGGACAAAATCAACTCCTAGCTGGCAACCCTAAACTCTATTGTTAACTCCTCCATGCGGCTTATTTCTTATGCGGCCGATGGGGCGAGTAGGGCTGCAGGCACAGGTGTGGCCTTATGACGACATGCCTGGATGCGGCTTTGTAACTTTGCTGACCCCTTTAAGGCGTTCTTCACCAACTCTCCCTTTGATGGTTCGGCATTGTTTGGACCTCAGGTGAAGGATGCTTTGATCAGATGCGAACAAGACGGCAAGATTCTCTCTGCCATGGGAGTCCGTTTTTCCACCCCATCCAGACCATACCCCAAAGGTCAGAAGGGTGGGAAAATGTGGTTCTGCAAACTACAGGGAGTCACACCGGACGCACAAGGCGAGTTCCCCTCTAGTGGCGGGGGGGTGGGCAACAATAGATGCCGCCCCAGGGCAGAGGGGATCTGCAGAATCAGGGTAGCAGAGAAGCTGTCTCTGGCCAACCCTTGCAGCATCCCTGAGAAGCTGCCCGACTGTCCACCTTCGGAGGCAGTCGGGGGAAGATTATCACTGTACCCAAAAGCCTGCCTTTCCCTTACAGAAGACACATGGGTACGGTCGATCATATCCGAGGGTTACAAAATTCCCTTTGTCTACACCCCAAAACAGCCAAACAGGCCCCTTCCAGATGTTCCACCGGGTCTAAGGGAACAAGCAGTATTAGAAATCTCAAAACTGCTAAGAAAAAGGGCCATCCAGCCAGTCCCAGCAGACCAGCAAGGATCCGGAGTCTACTCCAAGTTCTTTTTAGTACCAAAAAAGACAGGGGACTGGAGACCAATTTTGCATCTCGGCAGACTGAACAAGTCTGTTCAAAGAACCAAGTTCCGGATGGTCATGCTACAGTCCATTCTACCCTTTTTGGGTCAGGACCATTGGATGTGCTCTATAGACCTTCAGGATGCGTACTACCACATCAAAATGCACAGACGCTCCAGAAGGTTTCTCCGCTTCCGGCTGGGAGCCAGTCACTACCAGTTCAGGGCCCTGCCCTTTGGTCTCACTACAGCCCCCCTGAGTGTTCACCAAATGCATGGCAGTGGTTACGGCTCATCTGAGGCATCAAGGATTCCAGGTGTTTCCATATCTAGAAGACTGGCTCCTTACCGCCACCACCAGGCATCAACTTATTCAATCCAGAGATTACGCCATTCAGATTTGCGAAGAGCTAGGTATCTCCATAAACTTCGAAAAGTCTGTCTTGTCGCCTTGTAAGTCTATTACCTTCATAAAACTGACAGCTCAAAGAATCTCAGATATTCGCGAACATGTTCATATCCTGCTTCAGAACAACAAAATTCAGGCCAAGTTTGTACTGAAGACTCTAGGTCTCATGGCGGCTGCCATTATATTACTTCCCTTAGCTCGCTTCCACACGCGACTCCTGCAATGGATGCTCTTCTCTCAGTGGTCCTTCCAGCAGCTCCCGATGTCACACTACATTTTGATAACCCAGTTATGCAAGAAACACCTGTCTTGGTGGATGGTCTCCCTTCAAGTGTCTCAGGGCAGACCCTTCGTTCCCCCCACCCCGGTTGCTACAGTGACAACGGATGCCTCCCTGATCGGGTGGGGGGGGCATTTTCAGGGCAGGATGGTCCAGGGCACTTGGCAACCTTTCGAGTGCCACCTGCACATCAATGTCCTAGAGATGAGAGCAGTTCTTTTTGCGTTGCAAGCCCTTCAGGACTCTCTTCCCATAGGGACGATTGCAGTTCAGACAGACAATATGTCCATAGTGTGGTACATCAACAAGCAGTGCGGAAACAAGTCCTATCCCTTATGTCGAAGCACTCAGACTTTGGCAGTGGGCGATCTCCTCCCAACGGTTTCTGATAGCAACGCATATCCCCGGGAAGTCCAACGTCATAGCGGACAGGCTGAGCAGAGCCATTCTCATACCGCACAAGTGGTCTCTCAAGCACTCAGTAGTGGAATAAATATTTCAGAAAATGGGGTCAGCCTTGCTGCGATCTTTTCACTACACCTCAGAACAGCAAATGCCAAGAATTTTTCACTCTTCCAGGCCACCCTCACAGAGACCCTCTAGTCCACGATTGGCCCCGGGGTCTCCTGTACGCCTTTCTCCCCTTTCCATTAATCACTCAGTTGATTCAGAAAGCTACCGCCTTGAGATCCACAATGATCCTCATTGCTCCGTACTGGCCTCGACAAATATGGTTTCCGTTCCTGCACCGTTACCTCTTGGAGCAGCCCTGGCATCTGGACCCAGTTCCAGATCTCTTGACCCATCAGTCGGGCAAGCTGCACCAATCTCTCCCCTCTCTCAACCTCACAGCTTGGTTGCTGCACTTCCAACCTTAGCCAGGCTTCCCTTTATCTCCCATTTGGTACGTGACATCATTTTAGCTTCTCACAAATCTTCTACCAGGAGGATTTATTCCAACAAATGGAAACGTTTTTCCTTCTGGGCAAAATCTAGGAACATAGACCCATTTGTGGCTCCTATCCAATCGGTCTTAGATTTTTTTGGCTGAACTCTTTCATTTGGGTTCTTCTTCCTCCACTATGAGTCCAACTAGCGGCCATTTCAAATTTTCATGTTGGCTTGGTAGACTCCTCCATTATGTCTCATAAACTTTGTAAAGCATTCCTTAAATGTATATTTTTACTCAAGCCCCCGGTTAGACATCCCCCACCGCCGTGGGATTTGAATCTAGTTTTAACCTCCTTGATTCTCCCTCCCTTTGAACCTGCGGCTTCCTGTTCCTTGAAGTTACTCTCATGGAAAACTTTGTTTCTAGTAGCCATAACCTCTGCGAGGAGAGTCTCAGAACCTCACACCCTTTGCGTTCGTCCTCATTATCTTGTTTTCCATAAAGATAGTGTCTCTCAGAACTAACCCCTCCTTTTTACCCAAGATATCTTCTGAGGCAAATCTAAACCAGACTGTCTATCTCCCAGTTTTCTTCCCTAATTAGTCTGACAGAGCGGAACAAAAGTTGCATTTCTTGGATGTTCATCGCCAACTCCGTTACTACTTGGATAGAACCAAGCAAATTAGGAAATCTGACCAGCTCTTCCTATCTTATGCTGAAGAGAAGAAAGGCCTTCCAGTTTCCAAAGTAACCCTTTCTAGGTGGTTGGCCTCTCATCACTTTCATCTATGAACTGAGGCGTCAAAAGCTTCCTTCAAGAATTAGAGCCAGTTCAACTAGAGCCTTAGCTACGTCTATAGCCTTTCAGGACAGGTTGCCCTTAGATTCATTTTGTGCGGCAGCCACATGGGCCTCTCCCCATACCTTTATTTCTCATTACAAATTTGACATGGCCTCCAGAAGCTGAGCTAACTTTGGTTCCACCGTCCTCAAGAGTCTGTTCCAACGAGCCACCCAGGGTTGAGGTGCTAGGGACGCGGTCCCATCCAGCAAGAATGAAGGTGAGATTGACAAATTAACATTGAGAAGTTATGTACCTACCATAACGTTCCATGTTAGTTGTCTTCTTCTCGCCTTCTTTCTTGCGTCCCGCCCTCCAACTCCCTAGCCCTGGATAGACCGATAGGATCCTACGGAGCCTTTCCATTTTTCCCACTATGGTCTCCAGTGGTTATCCTTTTCTTGGGATGGCTATCTATATGGGTATGCCATTCTCTCCTTTGTTCTGGGGGCAGAACTGCTATAGTGTTAGCTATCAAACAAGATCTGGGTAGTTAGCGCCTAGCATTGTGGGATACAGGGTTACCTCGAGCCGGTAAAAATAGCTCTCGAGCTTTGGTATAAGCCGAGTCGGAGCCGAGGATCAGCTCTGAACCCATCCAGCAAGAAAGAAGGCAAGAAGAAGACAACTAACATGGAACGTTATGGTAGGTACATAACTTCTCAATAACTTTCATGAAATGATATTGTACTAAATTTCTTCAGAAAGTCTCAGGAATCTATCAAAATATGTTCATATTTTAAATGAAACTTTTTTAACTTGGTGTCAACATATATTGCCAGGGGTTGAGTTTTGGATCCCCTAGATGTCACTATTGGTCTCATTGGGGGATCTGCTATATCTTTGTGTATTTTTGGGATACCAAAGATTTCCGGTATAACTGGTTTAGGGACTCTAAGGAAATTATATAGTTCCACATCAATAAGCCCTTGTAACAAGTTGTCTTCTAATATTAAATCTGTTATTTTGTATAAAATATTCAATTCATTCGTGGAGATGATATGATACCTACAATCCAGGTCTAAAATTTTATGCATTCTCTGTGTAGTCCCAACAGTCCATGAGGACCACCCCCCTTGTCAGGTTTCAAAACTCTTACTTTTTTGTTATTACTAAGTTGTTCCAAAATATTCCTTTCTTCATCTGTAAGATTGTCTTTTACCCTATATCTCTTCTTGTATCCGTCTCTAATCATATTGAGGGTACGCACTTCAAAATTATGTATATCCTGCTGCAAAGGAGGATTGTATGTACTACTTCTACTCACTATTTTATTCTCACTACTTATATTGTCTTGATATATGACCACTAAGTTCAATTTTCTTGTAAATAATTTAATATCTAACACTATCTCTTCTATTCTCGGTTTACTGACTGGCACAAATGTAAATCCCTTTGTAAAAAGTCCAAAATATTCATGGGTAATAGCCATGTCTGTGTAATTGAATATATTAAAATTATTGTAGGTATGTATTATATTTGTATAATTGTCACCTAATATTTCTTCATCAATCACCTATTGATCTACTTCATCCATCAAGAACAGTCCATTCGCTAATGAACTAGTCTTATCTGTAACCAAAGAAAATGTACACAATTTGACACATTTATATTTATTTATTTAAAAACATTATTAGTGTATAGTTAATGATATACAACAAGTATATATATTTTGTATAATCCAGTAGTCAAAGGATATTATGATATCGTTCTACAAAAATTTCTTTTTGGGTTTTATAATATGTATTCTGTAATGTTGTTTACATCAAATGTATAAGCCTTCATCTGCCTTCAAGATTCTATGTGTAAAAAGTTTTTTGTGTATCAGACATAATAGATTTTTTTTATAAAATGGTTATTTTTATGTATTTTTTAAACTAATAGTATGTAACTAATGATATTACAATTTGTAGTATATGTGCATGTCTGAAGCATTTTTATGTGAAGTGTAAAAATATTTATATGCAATTTCATTTTAAGCAATTTTAGCAGATATTTCATATACAAAGGGTTACCCAGAATTGGCATTAATTAATCAATTTATTACTATGGTAAATAATTAACTAAAGATTGTTTAATTAAGAGTATATAAACAGAATATTGGTATTAACATGAGATTCTGATGAAGTCTCAAGATAAGAGACGAAAGCGCTCTCAATCTGTTTTGTGTGTGTTGTAATAAAAGACTTTTGGATTACTATTACCACTATTGTTCAGTTCGTTCAGATTTCTATTTCAATTTGTATCATTGTTGGCGGAGCACAGCCTTTATTGTACCCAACAATGGAGGAGTTTTTCTTGTTGTGTAGTCTGTTTCCCCTAAATATAGAGTCTTCTTCAAAACATTGAAATCTCATAACATTGAACTTCTTAACACTTAGACCATAAATCAAAAACCCCAAACACTGAAAACCCAAAACAACAAAACCTCAGAACATTGAAACTTTGCATCATAAGATTGAAAACTACAACACACATGTAACTTTTACTGTGTTTCTGCAGGGGGGGCAAGGTCCCTGCACTCCCCATGTGGGGGGCTCTGCCCTAAATTATACGACCTCCAAGACTGCACTACAGTGGAAAGTGAATTTCCTAACCTCACTGTATCACAATCACCATAAAAAATGAAAACATAATGTCTACATCACTTACCTGTATGGCCTAAAAACATGTGCAGATTGACAAAATAAACACTTTTTCCCCTGTTCACGTCTCCCAGCTCTTCTCAGAACACTAACTTAACTTCCATGAAAGCAACACATTCATATGTTAACAATCTGTATGGTGATCATGTTGCAGTGGGGTTAGGAAATTAACTTTTTACCATTGTAGTGCGATCTAGGAGTTGGTATATTTAATTTACTGGGGGTGTGGGGGGTGCAGGGGGGCTTGCCCCCCTGCAAAAATGTAGTAAAGAGTGTGTTTGGTGATGTTATAGGTGGAGGGGATGTTATTTACATGTGCGCTGTAGTTTTCAGTGTTATGATGCACACTTTCATTGTTCTGAGTTTTCATTGTTTTGGGTTTTTGATGTTATGGTCTCAATGTTTTGAAGCTCAATATTATGAGCTTTCAATGTTTTGAAGTAGACCCATATATCTATATATCTATATCTATATATATATATATATATATATATCGATATATATATATATATATATATATATATATATAGACATATATATATAGACATATATACACACATATATATATATATATATATATATATATATATATATATATATATATATATATATATACATATATATACATACACACACACACACACACACACACACACACACACACACACACACACACACACACACACACACACAGTCTTGTGCTGCTTGTCACACAGTTCTCTAGAGGTAGTCTAATAAGTTGTGTTATATGCAGAAATTAACCCTCGTGAGGATAGTGGCCTTGCTACAAAAAATTTTGTTCCTTTTTAAGTGCATGTAGATTTTTCATTATTATAGGTGACTCCTGTATTCCACTCCCAGGTGATCCTTGTCTGTCACTTTCATTCAAGGGAATAATGGGATCAATTTGTTTAGTCTACCTCAACAGCTCAGTTTAGTATTGGGCCATCCAGTGTGCATTTCTGGGTTTTCACAGGGATCACACTACAGATGCTTATCCAGAATTTGATGCCGATCTTTCTTGTACATGTAGTCAGTGCAAGTGCTCATTGCAGAGCACAGCATGTTTAGCTTGACATTTATATTTGAAATTGTATAGGTTCATAGGTAAGTACTAGACTATCTGCCCAAGGGCATTTATAAGCCTAGCCAAAATGTGTTGGCCTTCACAACCCCCTTAGATTAGTTCTCTGTGCCTCTGTCCAGCAGAGCCATTATTTCCCTGCGCCACTGTCCAGCAGAGCCATTAGTTCCCTGCGCCACTGTGTAGCAGTGCCAGTGCAGTGATCCCCGGGGTAAATTTTATGTTTCCCATCCACCTGTCAAGGTTTCTCTTGAAGATTATTAGTGAGGAGCGCTCTGCATGATGTATAGTGGAATCCTGTTCCAAAGCATGGGGAGTCTCTGGGATAGGAATCTATCCCTCCAGCGTATCCTATTTATCGTTGTGGTGAGGTTTATATCTCTAGAGCATGTGGCTTTCTGGGATTTGTTTTTTTTTTTTTAGGTGGAGTATGTCCCATCAATTCTGGGTTGGACATAGCCTTTTATGTCAGGCAGAGATCACCTCTGCGTAAGCGGTATGCAACCGAGTACAGCTGGAGTTTCTTGAGTTGGGCTGCATAGGGCATCTGTTTGAGGCCAGTAATCCTCTTGGTGAGGTACTTTTGTGGCCTTTCCAGCTGTTGCAGGTGTCTTGTTAAGGTACAGCTGAAATGGGGCGTTGTATTCTATGATGGGTCTAATGAGTGATGAGTAGAGAGGCACAATAACCTCTCTTGTTCTAGATGTGAACCCTTTTGTGATTAGGTGGGCCACATAGAAGGATTTTCTAACCACCTTGGCAATATGATTATCAAAGGAGAGATTACTATCTACTTGGGTCCCCAGATCCCTTATTACATTTTCTGTATTTATGGGACTACTAACTCTGTGGTAGTTCGCGGGTACTTTGTTTTTTCCAAAGGCGATGACTATGCACTTTTTGGCATTTAGCTTGAGGCCATGATTTTGACACCAGGTATCCGTCTCAGTGAGACCCATCTGAAGGGTGTCCGTATCAGCCAGAGAATCAATTATGGCCCCTAGTTTGCAGTCGTCTGCGAACTTGGTCATCTATAGTCCTCCTATGCTTGGCTGTACCTCTGAGAAGTATATACCGAACAGGAGGGGTCCTAGGACTGAGCCCTGGGGGATGCCACTTGTAACCGGTTTAGAGTCTGCCGTAGAGCCTGCAACTCTCACCATGTGGGTTCTATCCATTAGTCAGTTGGCAACCCATCTTGTGACATAGAGGTTCATGTTCAAGCTGGTGAGCTTGTCTATATTACTAGAATGGGGAATGGTGTCGAAAGCCTTTGCAAGGTCTAGGTAGGCTGTGTGGACCTCCTTTCCCTCGTCTATTGCCTTGGTAACCATCTGAAAGAAGTCCACCAGGTTTTGGAGGTATGATCTGCCCTTAACAAAACCAAACTGGGTAGGGTCCAGGGTTTGGAGGTTCCCAGTGTCTCTGTTAATGAGTTCCATAGCCTTGCAGACCAGGCTAGTCAGGCTTATAGGGCGATAGTTCCCGGGGTCCGTTGTGGCTCCACCTTTGTGGATTGGGATAACTGTAGTTCTGCACCACTCTGTGGGTACGTAGCCCGTAGAGAGGCTGAGTTTGAACAGTGCGTTTAGGTGAGGGGTTAGTTCATTTTGGAGCTCTTGTAAGACACAGCCTGGAACCCCGTCCGGTCCCATTGAAGCTGCGTTTTTGGCTTTGGATAGGGCTGTTTTAACCTATGTGTCAGTGATTGACAGGGCCCTACATTCTTCTGGTACGGTTATGGGCCCTTTAGGGGGGTGAGAGGGGGGCGAAGTTTGCACTAAACCTTGTCTGCCAGAATGTTTGGAATATCAGTCGGTTCAGTGTATTTTGTGCCATTCTGCACCAACTCAAAGCAGATCTGAGAGTTTCCACTTAGGTTCTTGACATAGCTAAAGAATGCTTTGTGGTTATCTTTGGAGTCATTGGCAATTTTTCTTTTGAAACTAACCTTGGATGATTTAATGAGGGATCGTAGTTTCTTGTTGATACTGATCAGGGATGTCTTTTCTTCTTGGGATTTTACTCTTTTCTGTACTACTTTCCTCCTTCTGTTGTATAACTTGTTTATGGCAGGGGTCCACCAGACTGGTTTCCTTCTCTTGGAGGAGTGAGCCTTGGTTTTACTTGGGATAGCACGATCCATGCATTCCTGCAGATGCTCATAGAGTGCCTTTGTAAAAGTTTCCACAGCTTGGACAGCATTGTCCTTTAGCATGGGGGCTGTGAACCTTTCCACCTCGGTCTTAAGTAATGTGAAGTTTGCTTTTGAAAAGTTTTTCATGGTGATTTCCTTGATTGGGGGTGGGGGCAAAATGTGAATAATCCAGAGTGATTAGTCAATGGTCTGATCTAACCAGCGACAGGTTGACCTCCGGTGTGGAACACTGGTTGCCCATGTTGGTGATGACCAGGTCCAATATGTTCCCTCTGGAGGGGGTGTTGACCAGTTGATCCAGGGCGTTCGAGTTTATAAATTCTAGGAAGCGTTTGGCAAGGGAGTTAGTACTTGAGTAGTTCTCCCAGTTTATGTTTGGGTAATTGAAATCACCCAGTATTAAGGTGTTTGGTAGGACCTTCATATTTCCCAGTGTCTCCAGAAATGCGGAATGGGGGTCCTGGACCATGGTGGGTGATCTGTAGCAAGCTATAATTTGGATTGTAGTTTTGCCCATTGTTAGTTGCACATGGATGATCTGATACATTGTGCTGCGCTACTAACCTGGAGGTGTGGGTATCGTTGATGAATATGGATACACCCCCGCCTTTTGTGTTTCGGTCCTGGTTCTGTGGCCGAAAGGTATGGTATGAGTTATAGCCTAGTAATGCTGGGGTGCTCTCAGGAGCCTTAAACCAGGTTTCTGTTACTGCACAAACGTTGATGTTCTCCATACTGAGGAGTGCCTCTAGTGCGTGCATTTTGAGGTTTAGACTTCTGGTTTGCAGTCTTCTGCTTCTGTATCCAACCTTTTTAAAGTTTAAGGAACAAGGCTAACTTTGCAAATATTTTCATCATTCCAGATCTATTTTTCATTTTTGTTGACACTGCAGCCACGTGGAGCACAGTATTTCAATTCAAGAACACTGCAGTTCTTGGTATGATTTTTGAACCATAATCCATTGAACTGTTTTGTGTTAAATCTGTTCTTTTAATTTCTGTATGTAGAATTTATTGCAAGATTAGTTTGTCCTGGATGGGACACTAGTCCTTTCTGTGAATCTTTGTTTGTACTGTACTTTTCAATAGTAAAGGTAACTTTTTCATATTGATCACTACTACAGTAGCTTTGGATACATGGGTTATAGCATACATAGGGTATAACTCCTGATCAGCTTCCATTGCTTCAAAGGACCTTCCATACACCCAAACTGTTAGTCAGCTCAGCTCAAGGTGACTAAAAAGTCAAGGTCTAATGTCTTTTCTATCCATTCTTAACTGATCGGTCTTGGATCAATCCTCTGATCTGACTTCAGCCACTTTCTTAGACTTGGGATCCATAGCTTAGGCTCCTCTCTTACTATCCTCAGCATTACTTCAGATCTCATTTGCCACTCTTTCAGAACAGATATGGGTTGCTTGCTCATGCTCTTTCAGCCAAGTACTTTAGTTTACTGTAGCTTTTGATCGGTTGTTTAGTGCATTTATTCTATTTATTTACAGTCTCTAGTTTATATTATTTTTTCTCCCCTTACCAAAAATATATGTAACTGCATCTTATAGGCCTATTAGGCCTTATGCATATACTTCCCCTACTAGTTTCTCGCTACTATTTCTTGTAATTACCATTGTTCATATTTCTAGTTTTTACATTGGTAACCTTGTGCTGTCATCTGGGTATTCTCCCCTACCATTGTTCCATTGTTTTTTTTTTTTTTTTTTTGGAGGGATTTTTATTTTATTTTATTTATTTTTTTTGTGCGCATGTGAGAATTGAATTCCTTTAGTACGTCTGATAGGCTAGTATTTAAAAAGTGTCTCTTGTGGTCACAAGATGCCTAATTCGGACTCTCCTGTTATGTTTAAGAGCATCTCATTTAGAAGATTATCCGGTTTGTAAAATTTTTTGACACTGTGTACTTGTAGAGCACTGAAACAAACTAATTTTAAAGGGTTTCATCCCCTCGGGAGAATTGGCTTCATCTTTTTGTTCTATTTCTGGAGCATCTCCATCCGAGAAAAAGCCTTTCGACAAGCACAAGGGGGACAATAGTGACATGCCTGAAGAGAAGGGCAAAGAAGTAAGGAAGTGACTTCTCTCCTTCCACAGTTTTGTCTTCCTCTCCAGCAGCTAAACTTCCCAAGCCTTCTGATCTGGCAGCCATCCCTGATCTGCTATCGGTACATTCAACAGCTCCTCAGTGGGAGCAGAGGTTCACTCTGGATCCAATCTCCCCTAGACTGCATTCTCCTTTTGTTCATGAGACATCCATATGCAAGACTTCATGACCTCCTCCTACATCTCCTTCCTTTAGCTGTACCAGAAGTCTGTCCGAGGCTGATGTGGATAGAATGATGAAATTCCTCAGCACTCAAACTCAGTTGGGTGCTCTTCTATCTTCCACTGGATCTGACTACTTCTCCTCCGATACAAGCTCCGAGTTTGAGGGCCTCAGATGAAAGATGTCTATGATAGTGTGTGTCTGATCTGAAGTTGTGCTCATCTTTAACTCTGCCATAGTCTCTGATTCCAGCTGGCACCAATTTCCTTGGAGATAGATGGATCTTGAAGCTGGTAGCTTCGGCGAAGAGTATGGGGGTACGGGATTGATTCCGAAATTGCTGGAGGTGTCCCTTTCCCTTGGAGCTTTGGCATTAGCTGGGCTCCTGCTTCGGTAGTGGAATAGGGTTGGGGAGGTTCCCTTGGTCATTCTGGGATGGTAGATGTCCTTCAAGAATGCCACTGCAGTCATAACATGTGGGTTGTCCTGCCTCAGGCAGCCCTCGTTCGGCCGGATTCCAAAGTCTGGGTCTGACGTCGGCTGATGTCGCATTTCTCTCTGACGTCAGAGTGGCTGGAGTACATAAGCATCAGCCGACGCCATTTTCTTCAGTCTTTCTTGCCGCGCGGTGCCCGAAGCAGAAGCAGTTTGCAAGTGCCGGTCGGTCAGCTCCTGTATTCTACGATACCGAAGTCATCAAAAAAGCTAAGTACCCCGTTGGGGACCTTTTCTTGCCTCAGCCAATGTCAGAAATTACTGAAAAAGTTAACAATTGTATTTCTTGTGGTAAACAAATACCTCATAAGGATTTCCACTCTTACTGCCTCCCTTGCCTGGGCCCAGACCACGACGTCTCGGCCTGTGTAGCCTGTGCTTGCTTCAACAAGTGCACTCTCAGGCGCCGGGCGGAGTTCGCTGAAGATTTTTTCGGCGATATTTTTGCTTACACCATGCCGTCGGATATTCAGACATCGCAAACTCCCAAAAAGCGAAAAGACCGGGACCGACATCCTCGGCCCGCGTCTACCACCGACTCCACGCCAAAACCTAGCGCGAGTGCTCCGGTTCCCTCTGAGACTGTCTCTCCACTGCTCCGAACCGAAGACACCGCATTACCGACGACTCCGATTCCAGACATTACTCCGCCAGTTATAGATTTTCCTCCGGATACTGAAACCGAGGAAATGCCCGAGACCATTGCGGTAGACAAGGTCACTCCTGCATGTGGAGCTGCCAGGCCCCCTATGGCCATGTCTATTAAGGCCTACACTAGGGCTAAGGCAGCCAGCAAAACAAAGCATATTACTTCTAAATCCTTACCTCAGCCGACTCCAGAGACACAAATTATGTCCATGGCTGCTGATTTGATTTCCATGATCAGAGGTTCACAGGCCCATCCTGAGAGAGGATCCCAGCCTCCTCCTGATAAAAGGCCTCAGGTTGAACCCTCTGACCCTACTCCTTCAGATGAAGATTCTGAGGGCTCTGTCCACTCAGATAGCCTGGAAGAGCTCTTCCAGACCTATGAGGACTCAGATGCAGAAGATTCCATCCCCTCGGCCTCCCCTCCTGAGGATATTTCTTTTGGGGAAGTTCTACACACCATGAGGGAACATTTCAAGTGGCAAGGTCAGGAATATTCTGATTCTAGGAAACGCCTTAGGACTTTCCTTAAGAAGCCTCAGCACAGGCCCTTAGCTATTCCTCCTGTACTTGATGTTCTGGATGATTTGTATGCTGATTCTAGTGCTACCCCTGATTCTCTTCCTCCTGCTCCAGCCAAGCCAGACAGGTATTACAGGGTCCCAGAAACTCATTCCCATTTATTCAGGGCCCATACTGCTGATTTGGAAACTATTTCACAGGGGCCTAAAGGAGTTTCAGCCTCCACCTCAAAAAAACCCTTGCCCTCCAACAGGGAAGCTAGGTCATTAGAGAGATGGGGCAAAAAGGTTTACACATCCACTACCTTATCTATGAGAGCTTTAAATTGCCTTTTCATATGTTACAATATCAGGATTATCTGTTAGAAGATTTACAAAAAACATTAGCCACTCCTGATCCTTTAGACAGGAAGACTTTGCAGGAAGCTGTACATAACACTCAGCAAGTAAGCAATCACTTCCTGCAGTGTGGATATGATGCACTGGAAGCTTCATGTAGGGCAGCTATGACAGGGGCAGTCATTCGTAGACATGCTTGGTTAAAAGATCAACCTCTACCAGATCATGTAAAAGCAAAACTTCTGGATGCACCTTTGGAAAAGAACAAGCTTTTTGGTGCAAATGCTAAGGATGTGTTAAAGACCATTGAAGAAAAAGCAAAATCAGTTCAGACTGTGAAAGATTTCCTCCAGGTTCAACCCCCCAGATTCAGTAGGAATTGGCCTTCAAAAAACTGGTCCTTTCCTAATCCAGAAAAGTTTCAAAGGGGTAAGAACAGGCGTGGCGAGGAAGAGGCCAATACAGAGGCCCTTACAGGGGATGACAATGGCAGCCAGGAAACCAAAGAAGTGATGCAGGGGTTTCACCTGCCCCACAACCACAATCTCAATGACTTTCCTCTACTACCGCCTACCAGGGAACAACTAGAAGCTCCCTTGGGCGGGAAATTATCTCTGTTTGCAGAAAACTGGCACAGACTGACAAAGGACAAATGGATTTTGGACATTATAGACCGAGGGTACAGGTTTCATTTTCATACCTTACCAAGAAAACAAGGCATGCCAAACCTGCCACAAAATCAGAGGGCAGAGGCTATCAAGCAAATCACTCTGCTGACTCGAATGAAAGCAATAGAAAGAGTTCCACAACAAGAACAAGACCAGAGGTTTTACTCAAGACTGTTCCTTGTTCCAAGAAAAGAATCTCAGTGGAGACCAATACTGGACTTGTCCGCATTAAACACCTTTCTCATAGTACCAGAGTTCAAAATGCTGACTCTGCAGCAACTCCTTCCCATGCTGGGCAAGGGGTCGTGGCTGATTACTCTGGACCTCAAGGAGGCATACCTGCATGTCCCTATCAGACACAGCTGCAGAAGATACCTCAGATTTCTTGCAGGGCCAGAGCATTATCAATTCTCAGCATTGCCATTTGGCTTATCTACTGTGCCCAGAGTATTTACAAAATGCCTGGCTTCAGTAATTGCTCATTGCAGGCTCCAGGGTATACAAATTTACCTGTTCCTGGACGACCTACAAGCGGACGACAAATTGATGTTGACAAAAAACCTGGAATGTTCTTAGTCTCACATTGCTGCAGTCATAACCTGTGAGTAGTCTGCTGTCCTCGATCGGCCTGAATACCAAAGAGCTGGGCTGGCGTTGGTCATTGTCGCCTAGAGCTGACGTCAGTACGTCGTAGTACATAAGCGCATGACCGACGCCATATCCTCAGTCTTTCTTGCCGCGTGGTCCGAAGCAGAAGCAGCGTTTGCAAGTGCCGTTCGGCATCCTGAAATTTTCATTTATCGAGTTTCAGACTGAAGACCAAGTTGGGCTAAGTACCCCGTTGGGGAAATCTTTGTCTTTTCTTGCCTCAGTTATCCGGATGTCAGAAAAAGTTAATAATTGCATTTCTTGTGGGAAACAGATACCTCATAAGGATTTTCATTCTTTGTGTATTCCTTGCTTAGGGCCTGAGCACGACGTGGTCGGGTGTCGCTTTTGTGCTAGATTTAACAAGCGCACCATTAAACGGAGATTAGACTGTGCCAGGCTTGTTTTCGGTAAAAGGTGCAACTATAACATGCCGTCGGATCCTCGAACGCTCGCTACCGCTAAAAAGCGTAAAGATAAATCCTTGAAGTCTAAACCGGATGAGTCGTCCGTTACGGACGCCGGTTCTACGGAGCCTCCGGTTCAACCTGTGGATCCTGCCGGGGATTCGGCTGAATTCCATGGGGAACCTTTACTTTTACAGGAGTTAACCTCTCCGGAGTTAGGCCCGGCTGAGGGTGCTTCTCAGGTGTCTGTAGTTCCATCTTTACAGAAGGTTAGTAGGCCTTCTACTTCAGTGGCTAAAGGCCATGCTAAGGCCAAACCTTGTCATGTTAGCCCTGGTCATAGTTCTAGCTCTCCAGCCCCTGTTCCTAAGAAGCATATGTTAAAAATGGCTGAGGACTTGATTACTTTGATCAGGGGTTCTATGCCCCCCCCCCCTGAGAAGAGGCATAGGGTGGAAGCAGATTTAGAGGGGATGGATCATTCCTCTGACTACTCTGATTCCTCAGCTGAAGAAATTCAGGAATTCCCTTCCTATTTGGATTCAGATGCAGAGGACTCCTGTCCTTCTGCTTCGCCTCCAGAGGATTTTTCTTTTTCTGAGACTTTACATTCCATGAGGGAGCATTTCAAGTGGGAAGGTCAGGATTTTTCGGATTCTCGGAAAAGGCTCAGGGAATTTTTTTTTCTGCCTCAGCATAGGCCCTTGGCTATTCCTCCTGTCTTAGAGGTTGTTCAGGATGTTTTTTCTGAATCTTCCCTTAATCCTGATTCTTTACCTCCTGCCCCTGTTAAGCCAGACAGATATTATAGAGTTCCTGAAGCTCATAAGTATTTGTACAAGAGCCCTAGAGCTGATCCGGAAACTATTACTCAAGGCCCGAAGGGTATTAGGGCTTCTGTGGCTAAGAATCCAGTTCCTTTGGATAATGATTCTAGAGCTTTAGATAGGTGGGGGAAAAAAGTGTACACCTCCTCTACGTTAGCTATGAGGGCTTTGAATTGCCAATTTCATATGCTGAAGTATCAGAATTTTTTGTTAGGTCAATTGAAATCTAAGGTGGATGCTTTATCTGAGGGTATAGAGTGTAAGGAGCTCCAGGAGTTGGTTCATGCATCAGATCAAGTGGGCAAGCATTCTTTGCAGTGTGGCTTCGATGCTCTTCAGGCTGCATCCAGAGTGGCTGCTACAGGTTCAGTTATTCGTAGACATGCCTGGCTTAAGGATCAAAATTTGTCAGAGCATGTTAAGGCTCGGATTTTGGATGCTCCTCTTCAATCTGAAGTACTTTTTGGTCCTTCTGTGGAATTGGTTTTGAAAAAGATGGAGGATAAGGCTAAGTCTATGCAGACGGTCAAAGATTTTTTGCAGGTGCAGCCCCCTAAGTTTAGTAGGAATTGGCCTGCTAGGGGATGGTCTTTTCCTTCTTTGGATTATCAGTCTAAGGGCAGGTCCAGGCGTGGTAGAGGCAGAGCTCACGCTCAGGGTTCTTTCAGACCAAGGACTTGGAGTTCTCCTGCACAGTCTTCTGGTGAGGGCAGGGGTCAGCCTTTTCGTAAACAGACCCAATGACCTGTATCTTCTGCTGCCAGACCCTTTTCTACTGGCAGCTCCTCTAGGAGGAAAGTTGGGACTTTTCAAACAAAATTGGCATTTGGTCACCCAGGCCAAATGGGTGTTGGATATAATAAATCACGGGTACAAGTTTTATTTTCACACCTTTCCTCCTTTCAAAGGCATGCCGGATGTGCCTCCTCAGCAAAGGATGGAGGCTCAAGAGCAAATTTCTTTACTTTTACAGATGGGGCAATTCAGGCAGTCCCTCCGTCAGAAGTAGGCCTAGGTTTTTATTCTCGTCTATTCCTAGTGCCAAAGAAAGGAAACATTTGGAGGCCAATTCTGGATTTGTCCATTCTCAATACCTACCTAGACATTCCAAAGTTCAAGATGTTAACATTACAACAATTTCTGCCTCTGCTGGGCAAGGATCACTGGATGGTAACCCTGGATCTCAGAGGCCTATCTTCACATCCCTATCAGGCCCAGCTGCAGGAGATTCCTGAGATTCCGGGCTGGTACTTCTCACTATCAGTTCTCTGCATTGCCCTTTGGTTTATCTACTGCGCCCAGAGTATTCACAAAAGTTCTGGCTCCTGTGATTGCTTTTTTCAGACAGAGAGGAATACAAATTTATCCTTATCTGGACGATTGCCTGATTCTTGCTCAAAACAAAGACAAGTTACTACAACATCTCCAGTGTGTAATGGCAGTTTTAAGGTGCCTAGGGTATTCTGTGAACGAAATAAAGTCCAGTCTAGTACCCTCTCAGGACATGTGCTTTCTGGGTGTGAGACTGAATACAGCTTCTCAGATGGCATTTCTGACCCCGGACAAACAAAGAACTCTTCATCTATACTTCCAGCAGTTATCAGTAATGTCCAGGCTAACTGCAAGGACAGTCCTTAAAGCCTTGGGGTTCATGGCATCTTGCATTCTAGTTCTTCCCAATGCCAAACTGCATATGAGGAAGCTACAGTGGTATCTCAAAAGTGTGTGGACTTAACACTGCCACGGTTTGGACACTGTCATTCGGATTATACCTTGCATCCAGAAGGAATTCTTGTGGTGGGCTCAGGAATGTCAACTAAACAAGGGACTCTCTGTGACCCGACCAGAGGCGAGTCAGATCCTAACGACGGATGCCTCGGACTTGGCTTGGGGAGCACACTTCATTGGGAAATGGATACAAGACGTGTGGCCTCCCAAACTACTACATTTGCATATCAACATAAGGGAGATGTTAGCAGTCCAATTTGCTTTGATGGCCTTCAAGGACCTACTTCAGCCGGGACAGGTGTTGATTCAAACAGACAACACAACAGTCATGTGGTACATCAACAAGCAGGGGGGAACCCATTCCTACCCTCTTTGCAGACAAGCAATGATTTTGTGGGAGACTGCTCTGAGTTTGCAAATCAATCTTCAAGCACGGTTTCTGCCAGGAGCACAGAACTCCCTAGCAGATGTATTGAGCAGGCAAATTGTAGATCCCCACGAGTGGAAACTGGATCCTCAGGTTTTCAAACAATTGACTGTGGCTTGGGGAACTCCAGACATAGATATGTTCGCTTCTCCACTGAATTTTCAACTACCAAAATTTTGCACAAAAATGTTCCACCCAGATGCTTGGAAAGTGGATACTCTATCTTTCAGTTGGAACAACCTTCACGTTTATGCTTTTCCTCCTCTGCCTCTTCTTCCCAAGGTACTCTTGAAAGTCAGGAGGGACAAGCCTTGCATGATTCTAATAGCGCCAGATTGGCCACGTCAGCATTGGTATCCTCTGCTGAGGAGTTTAATCCAGGAGCCTCCTTGGCTTCTGCCTCAGGTTCCTCATTTGTTATCCCAGTCAAACAATCATTTTCTCAATGTTCGCGTGCAATCCCTGCATCTGACAGCCTGGCGTATTCTGTGATGGAGCCGGTGGGGTCTCAGCTTCCTCAACAGGTTTTAGATGTCATTTTGGAAGCCAGGCGGCCTAGTACTAGAAAAGTTTATGCTGATAAATGAAAGAGATTTTTTCTTTGGAGCACAGCAAAGGGCTTTGATGTTTCAGTGCCTAATTTGAGTTTTGCACTACAGTATCTTACTGAATTACTGGACAAGGGTTTGTCATTCTCTTCTGTGAAGGTTCATGCTGCAGCCATTTCTACTCACTATGATTGTGACCCTCCTTTATTTTCTCACCCTTTGTTCAAACAATTTCTTAGAGGGGCAAAGAATATGACCCCCACGTAGAGCTCCTATCCCTTCCTGGGATCTCAATTTTGTTTTGGAGAAACTTACTTTACCTCCTTTTGAACCTGCAGCTACGTCTGAGTTAAAGTTTTTGTCTTGGAAGACTGCTTTTTTGTTGGCCATTACTTCTGCTAGGAGGGTATCTGAATTGCAGGCACTCATGGCAGTTGAACCCTTTCTGATATTTCATAAGGATAGAGTTTCTTTGCGAACTAACCCTACTTTTATGCCTAAAGTGATTTCTAATGTGGCCTTGAACCAGTCTATTCATTTGCCTACTTTTTATGCTGATTCCCCAAAATAAGGGGAAAAAAGTCTTGCATTCTTTGGATATCCACAGGCAGTTACGTTACTATTTGAGCAGAACTAAGGAGTTCAGACAGACTCAACAGTTATTTGTTTCTTTTGCTTTGGGTTCACAAGGGAAAGCTGTTTCAAAGCAGACTATTTCAAAGTGGATTGGTCAATGTATTGCTTTTTGTTGTTCTCATCATGGGAAGAATGTTCCTGCTGGGATCAGACCTCATTCCACTAGGGCTACTGCCATATCTACTGCTTTTTTGAGGGGTGTAGCTACTAAGGATATTTTGGAGGCAGCTACTTGGAGTTCAGTACACACTTTTACTAAGCATTACCATCTCCCTCTTTATTCCAAGTCCAGGGCTGGGTTTGCCACTGCAGTTTTACAGGGCATGTTAGCAGCTCCTAATGCTATTTAGTTTGCCAGCCTCCCTTTTCCTTTGCTTTGGGATTCTACCCACAGGTTATGACTGCAGCAATGTGAGACGAAGAACATAGTACAGATGTCCTTCAAGGATGCATCTGCAGTCCTTACAAATGGGTTGTCCTGTCGTCAGGCAGCCCTTCGGTCGGCCGGATTCCAAAGTCTGGGTCTGGCCTTGGCTGATGTCGCACTTCACCCGACGTCATAGCTGCAGTTATTCGGGTATAAAGGTATCAGCCGACGCCATCTTCCTCAGTCTTTCTTGCCGCGTGGCGCCCGAAGCAGAAGCTGTTCGCAAGTGCCGGTCGGTCAGCACCAGAGATTACTACTACCGAAGACTTCTAAAAAGCTAAGTACCCCATTGGGGACTCTTTCTTGCCTCAGCCGATGTCAGAAAAAGTGAATAACTGTTTAACTTGTGGGAAACAAATACCTCATAAAGATTTCTACTCTTACTGCTTACCTTGTTTAGGCCCAGACCACGACGTAGCAGCTTGTCTAGCCTGTGCTTTCAACCGACGGACGCTTAGGCGCCGGTCGGAATTTGCTGAGTTTTCGGTTCTTTTGCTTACATTATGCCGCCGGATACTCAGACTACCAAATCTAAAAGCGCAAGAAAAGGACCGACACTCATGATCCGCGGTTTCGCTGTAACCATGGTTAAGCCAACCCCGAGTGTCTCGGTTTCCGCTGAATCAGAGTCCAAGTTTCTTCGGGAATCTTACCTCCTACGAGGCCTCATCCAGCATGGCTGAATCTGCTACTGAAATCCCTCAGAAATTTTGCACTACTGGTTCACAGGATTTATCTGATACTATCCCTTTGGATATTTCTACCCCTGCACGTGGAGCTGCTATCCATGTCGATTAAGGCCTTTGCCAGGTCTAAAGCAGCAAAATCTACCAAAACTGTGCCTGCTAAGACCCCCTCTCACAGGCCTAGCTCTAGTTCACAAATGCTTAGTCTAGCAGAGGATCTCATTTCTTTGATCCGGGGATCCTAACCTCACCCAGACGGGGCCTCTCACCCACCTCCAGAGAAGAGGCCTAGAGTAGAGCCCCCTGAGCCAGTTTCTTCAGATGACTCCTCTGATGAATCAGATAATTCAAACCCTCCAGAGGGCCCTTTTTCTCCTTATGAAGACTCTGATGCAGAAGAGTCCATTCCTTCTGCCTCTCCGCCTGAGGAATTTTCTTTTGGGGAAACCTTGCATGCTATGAGGGAACAATTTCAATGGCAGGACCAGGATTTTTCAGACTCTAGGAAAAGGCTTAGAACCTTTTTGCATTTGCCACAGCATAGGCCTTTAGCCATTCCTCCAGTACTTACTGTTGTGGATGATGCATTTAATGATGCTTGTACTGCTCCTGATTCTCTTCCTCCAGCCCCTGCTAAGCCCGATAGGTACTACAGGGTTCCAGACACACATTATCATTTGTATAAGGCTCCTTTTGCAGATCCCGAAACTGTCTCCCAGGGACCCAAGGCTGTAGCAGCTACCTCTGCCAAAAAAACCCTCCCCTCTGAAAGGGAATCTAGGGCCTTAGAGAGATGGGGTAAAAAGTTTACACTTCTGCTACTCTTTCAGCTAGGGCCTTGAACTGTCAATTCCACATGATTCAGTATCAGGAATTTGTTATACCAGTTAACTATAAAACTGTCCTCGGATGAACCATTAGACAAAAAATCTGTTCAGGAAATGGTACATAACATTCAGCAGGTCAGTAATCATTCCTTAAAATGCAGCTATGATGCACTGGAGGCTTCCTTTAGATCAGCCATGACTGGTACAGTGATCAGAAGACATGCATGGTTAAAAGAGCAGTCCTTACCAGACCATGTTAAATCAAAGCTCCTAGATGCTCCCATGGATAAGCTCAATTTGTTTGGCTCCCCTGCACAGCAGGTGCTGAAGAAGGTGGAAGAGAAAGCAAAATCTGTCCAGACAGTCAAAGATTTCTTGCAGGTCCAGCCTCCAAGGTTTAGCAGGAACTGGCCTTCCAAGAATTGGTCCTTTCCAGACACCTCCAGAGCTCAGAGAGGCAGGAATAGGTGGTCAAGAGGCAGAAACCAATCCAGAGGTGCCTACAGGGACGCCAGTGGCAGGCTAACAACCAGAGCGGTACAGCCACAGATCCAGCCACCACCACTTCCACAGGACAATCACAGTGACTTGGCTCTGGCACCTACCAGGGAACAACTAGAAGCACCCTTAGGCGGGAAGCTAGCCTTATTTTCAGCAAACTGGCATTACATCACAGGAGACAAATGGATTTTACAGACAATAGACCAAGTTTACAGGTTTCACTTCCATACTCTACCAGTCAAGAGAGGAATGCCAAACCTACCTCCAAATCAGAAGACATAAGCTCTAAAACAAATAACTCACTTACTAAGGACTAGAGCTGTAGAAAGGGTACCATCTATGGAACAAGGGCAAGGATTTTACTCCAGACTCTTCCTGGTACCAAGAAAAGAAAAAGTTGGGACCTATTCTCGACCTGTCCACTTTAAACACATACCTCATTGTTCCAAAATTCAAAATGCTGACCCTACAGCAACTTCTTCCCATGCTGGGCAAGGAGTCTTGGCTGGTAACTCTAGATCTCAAGGAGGCATACCTGCACGTCCCCATACGACCAAATTGCAGAAGATACCTCAGATTTCTTGCAGGATCAGAGCATTATCAATTCTCAGCATTGCCCTTTGGCTTATCTACTGCGCCCAGAGTATTCACGAAATGCCTGGCATCAGTAATTGCTCATTGCAGGCTTCAGGGAATTCAAATCTACCCTTACCTGGACGACTGCCTGTTACAAGCGGACAACAAAAACAAATTAACAAAAGACTTGAAAAGGGTCATTCATCTACTGCAAGCCCTGGGATACACAGTCAATATAAAAAAGTCAATGCTGATACCATCCCAAAGGATAACCTTCTTGGGTGCAGAGCTGGACACATCAAAACAAATGGCATTCCTAACAGTAGAAAAACAGGAGCAACTCCTCTCTACTTCATGGCATTAACAAAGCAGAACCAGCTAACAGCAAGAAAAGTCCTGCAAGCCCTGGGTTACATGGCATCCTGCATAATATTGATTCCACATGCCAGACTACATATGAGAAAGTTGCAATGGTACCTAAGGAATTTATGGTCTCAGCACAAGCACAGCCTAGAAACCCAAATTCCAATAATTCCATGCCTGAAGCAAGAATTCCAATGGTGGGCTCAGGCCTGTCAATCAAACAAAGGACTGCCCTTCCACAGCACTCAACCAAGCCAGACCATCACAACGGACGCCTCAGACCTCGGTTGGGGGGCGCACATGCTGGACAAGTGCATACAAGGCTTATGGACTCAAGACCAGCTGCACCTACACATAAATCAAAAGGAAATGCTGGCAGTAAAACTGGCAATTCAGACATTCAGACCATTTCTTCGACAGGGTCAACTGTTGATAAGGACGGACAACACCACAGTTATGTGGTACATCAACAAACAGGGAGGCACACATTCATACCCTCTAAGCCGGATGGCAATGGACCTCTGGAATGTGGCCCTGAGCTTCAACATTCAGTTACAAGCAATATTTGTGCCAGGAAAAGAAAATATACTAGCAGACATCCTAAGCAGAACTACCACGGATGCCCACGAATGGATGCTGCATCCGACATCTTCAAAACCATTACAGGAAATGGGGACTACCAGAAATAGACTTATTTGCATCCCCACACAATCACCAACTGAAAAATTCTGCACGAGGGACGCACTTGCTTGGGCTTGAAAAGTGGACTCTATCTTTCAGTTGGAAAACCTGACAGCATATGCATTCCCACCTCTTCCTTTGATGCACAAGGTGCTATTGAAGATCAAAGAAGACCGTCCAAGGATCATCCTGATAGCTCCAGACTGGCCAAGGCAACATTGGTACCCATTACTGAGGAGTATGTCTCGGGAACAAATATGGCCTCTGCCCCTAGTTCCCTTACTGTTAACACAGAACAACTTCAAAACCCTGCATCCAAACCTGAAAACACAGCAGCTGGCTGCCTGGAACATTGCATAAGACCAAATAACCCAGATTTATCTCAAAAGGTTAAAGACATTATCTTGGAGGTTCGCAGACCCTCAACAAGAAAAAATTATTCAGCAAAATGGTAAAGATATCTCATTTGGAGTACTGCAAAAGGAGAAAATGTGTCACTGGTAAACATAGCTAACATCCTGGAATACTTGGCAGAGCTCTTCCACAATGGCCTGTCCTATTCTTCCATTAAGATTCAGGCATCAGCTATTTCAGCAGAATACAACGTGGATCCCCCAGTCTTCTCACATCCTCTGCTCAGGCAGTTTTTGAGAGGAATTAAAAATGTAAAACCACCTAGGAAGCCACCATTGCCAGCATGGGACTTGAACTTTGTGCTAGAAAAGTTGACACTATCACCCTTTGAGCCAGCAGCAACAGCAGAATTACAGTACTTATCATGGAAAACTGCTTTCCTGCTTGCAATCACTTCAGCAAGAAGGGTTTCTGAACTACAGGCATTAATGGCAGTACAGCCCTTCCTGATCTTCCATCAAGATAGTGTCCATGAGAACTAATCCTACTTTTATGCCAAAGGTGGTCTCCAGGGTATCTTTAAACCAAGCTATCCACCTGCCTACATTCTTCCCCAACCCACAGAACAGGGAGAAAGACTGTTGCATACCTTGGATGTACATAGACATTACGCTACTACCTGGACAGGACCAAGAGCAATAGAAAAACTGACCAGCTACTGGTAGCATATGCAACAGGAATGGAAGGAAAAGCAATTTCAAAACAGACAATCTCTAAATGGATAGGAAATTGCATTAGATTTTGTTACTCTTATCATGGAAGAAAACTCCAGAAAACATCAGACCTCACTCTACAAGGGCTACAGCCACTACCACAGCTTTTTACGAGGAGTGCCTACCAAAGACATTTTAGAGGCTGCTACTTGGAGCTCCGTGCATACATTTGCCAAGCATTATAATTTACCCTTATACTCCAGATCCCGAGCAGGTTTTGCCACTGCTGTTTTGCAAGGGATCTTAACTACACCATAATCTTATTACTCCTCCTCCCCAGTTTGGCTATGGTATTCTACCCATTTGTTAGGACTGCAGATGCATCCTTGAAGGACATAGTACAGTTTTGTACCTACCATAAATGTAGATGTCCGATAGGCATAGCATCTGCAGTCAGGATTAACCTCCCTCCTTCCCCTCTGAGGTACTCCTAGGGTATTTACCCATCTTCTAGCTAGCTGGGGGAATCTATTATGGTGTATTTGTTTGTATATATGTATATACATGTTTATTTTTATTTGCTCTCTCTTATTTGGAAACATTTGCATTTATCCAAATTTAGCCTTCCTAGAGGGCACCTGGCATCTGGGGCAAGAAACACTGAGGAAGATGGCGTCGGCTGATACCTTTATACCCGAATAACTGCAGCTATGACGTCGGGTGAAGTGCGACATCAGCCGAGGCCAGACCCAGACTTTGGAATCCGGCCGACCGAAGGGCTGCCTGACGACAGGACAACCCATTTGTAAGGACTGCAGATGCATGCCTATCGGACATCTACATTTATGGTAGGTACAAAACTGTACTTTTTGTACCTACCATAAATGTAGATGTTTGAGGATCTACATTGCTGCAGTCCAATTTTCCCTCCCTCCTTCCCCTCTATAGTGGGTGGTGGCTGTGTTTTCTTTTATTTTAGGATTGTCTTTATTTCCACACTGGTAGTTTGGGGGGCATTTTTTTGGCTCTGGCTGGCTTTCATTCTTAGGCCTTCTGACATCTGGGGCAGGAAAGACTGAGGATATGGCGTCGGTGACCGGCGCCAGCCCAGCTTTGGTATTTGGGGCCGGAGGACAGCGGACTACCCACAGGTTATGACTGCAGCAATGTAGATCCTCGAACATCTACATTTATGGTGGGTACAAAACTGTACTTTATGTCATACGATTACTTCAAGCTCTGGGATACACAGTCAACTTCCAAAAGTCAAGACTGCAGCCATCCCAGCAAATAATCTTCTTAGGAGCCAAACTAGACACAGCCTCTCAGATGGCTTACCTGACAGAAGAGAAGTTAACTCATTACTTCAAAGGTTTAGCAAAACTCACCCAGATGACTGCAAGGAGATTCCTACAGGCCCTGGGTTACATGGCATCCTGCATTCTCCTGGTTCCATTAGCAAGACTACACATGAGAAAGCTTCAGTGGTACCTAAAAAGCATTTGGTCTCAACACAGCAACAACTTGGAGACAATCATACCTCTCATTCCATGCCTACAAAAGGAATTCCTATGGTGGGCCTCGGTGAGCCAGACACACACAGGTATGTCATTCAAAAAACCACAGATAACACAGACCATGACTACAGACGCCTCAGACCTTGGATGGGGGGCGCACATGGAAGGCAGGTGTATACAAGGACAATGGTCTCCAAAGGAAACACATCTGCATATAAACCAAAAGGAAATGCTGGCAGTAATGCATGCCATCGAGGCCTTTCAACACCAACTCCAGCAAGGCCATTTAATGATACGGACAGACAACACCACTGTGATGTGGTACATAAACAAGCAGGGGGGCACCCACTCTTACCCCCTTTGCAGACTGACAATGCAGCGTTGGGAGTAATCACTGAGCCTAAACATCCAGTTGCAATCCCAGTTTGTTCCAGGAAAAGACAATGTGTTGGCGGACAGCCTAAGCAGGAATTTTACAGATCCACACGAGTGGAGGTTACATCCGAAGGCCTTCAGACAACTCACTTCGACATGGGGCAAGCCAGAATTGGACCTATTTGCCTCTCACCTCAACCATCTTCTACCAAAATTCTGCACAAGGACATACCATCCAAAAGCTTGGAAAATAGATGCCCTCTCATTCAACTGGAACTCCCTAACGATCTATGCATTCCCACCGATCTATGCATTCCCACCTCTGCCACTGATGACCTCAGTATTACTAAAGATCAAAGCAGAGAGACCCAAGGGAATCATAATAGCTCCAGACTGGCCAAGACAACACTGGTACCCACTACTACGGAGCATATGTCACACCAGGAGGTGGGCCCTTCCCCAATGGCCTCTACTTTTGACTCAACACAATTTCGAAACAGTGCATTCAAATCTTCAGACACTGCAGCTAACAGCCTGGGAGATCCCATAAATAACTTCAGCCTGTCTCTCTCCAAAGAAGTTCAGCGGATACTAACAGAGGCTCGAAGACCATCCACCAGAAAGGTTTACTTAGCAAAGTGGAAAAGATTCAGCAATTGGAATACCAGCAAGGGAGATGATGCATCATTGTTGAACATCCCACTCATCTTGGAATATTTGGCAGATATGTTAAAGAACGGCCTCTCATATTCTTCCATTAAGATACATGCATCTGCCATTTCAGCTAGATACAACACTGATCCTCCTGTTTTTTCACACCCTTTACTAAGGCAATTCCTCAGGGGAATCAAGAACATTAAGCCACCAAGAAAGGCCCCAGTGCCAGCCTGGGACCTCAATTTTGTCCTAGAAAAACTGACTCTACCTCCATTTGAGCCAGCAGCTTCAGTTGACTTGCAATTTCTCTCATGGAAGACAGCTTTCCTGTTGGCAATTACCTCAGCAAGAAGGGGTTTCGGAGCTACAGGCCCTAATGGCAATACCACCCTTCATTATTTTTCACAGAGACAGGGTTTCATTAAGGACCAACCCTACTTTTATGCCAAAGGTGGTATCTATGGTTTCTTTAAATCAAGCCATTCATCTGCCTGCTTTCTTCCCCAGTCCTGAGAATAAGGGGGAAAGACTGTTGCATACCTTGGACATTCACAGACAACTTCGATACTACCTGGACAGAACTAAGGCCAGTAGGAAGTCTGAACAACTTTTTGTAGCTTACGCCCCTGCAGTCCAAGGAAAAGCAATTTCAAAACAGACCATTTCAAAATGGATTGGACATTGCATCAGATTCTGTTATTCCTTTCATGGAAAGAGTGTTCCAGCCAATGTCAGACCACATTCCACCAGAGCTACAGCCACCTCTACAGCATTCTTAAGAGGGGTGCCTACTAAGGACATTCTAGAAGCTGCAACATGGAGCTCCGTGCATACATTCTCCAAACACTACAATCTCCCTCTATACTCCAGATCCAGAGCAGGCTTTGCTTCGGCAGTCCTGCAGGGTTTGATTGCCACACCATCTTTTTCCTAGAGCATTCCTCCTCCCCCAGCTAAGCTATGGTATTCTACCCACATGTTATGACTGCAGTTGCATTCTTGAAGGACATAGTACAGTTTTGTACCTACCATAAATGTAGATGTCCGATAGACATGCAACTGCAGTCGGATTTTCCCTCCCTCCATACCCCTCTATGCCTAGGGTTCACTCCTATCCCTGTTGCTCTTAGCTGGGGATATCTGTTATGGTGTATTTGTTTTATTGCTCATTTATTTGTTTGGAATCCTGTTTTTGTCTTCCAATTTCATTACAGCCTTCCTTGGAGGGCACCTGGCATCTGGGGCAAGAAACACTGAAGAAAATGGCGTCGGCTGATGCTTATGTACTCCAGCCGCTCTGACGTCTGAGAGAAATGTGACATCAGCCGACGTCGGACCCAGACTTTGGAATACGGCCGACCGAAGGCTGCCTGAGGCAGGACAACCCACTTGATCTGAAGTAGGAGATTCATTTGTCTGCAACCTGTGGGTTGTGGGTTATGGATCCGATATCGGATCCGAACCGGCATGGTTTTCCAGCTATGGATCCGAGCTCTCAGCTCCTCCCCACACCCATAATGCCCTGCTCTCCCTACATGACCTCAGATCTAGTTTGCCGCACTGGTGACCAGATTGGTTTCTTGAGCTCTACAGTTAAGTGTTCTTTTCAGCGATATTTAGTGCTAAATTTAAAGTTTTTTTTTGACAGTTGGTGTGAAAGTTTAGGTTTCCCCTTTTGTAGCTAAAGTTGATTAGCTTTATTAACTTTTTTAACTTTAGTTTCCCTCCCCTTGCTGGTGCGTAGTGTGTGTTTGGGCCTGTGTGTGTTTGGCTAGTTTACTTTTACTTTTTTAGATTAGTTTAAGTAAAAAAAGCTAGGCTCTTAGGATGTCTGAACAACCTAAGGCTGTTTTTTTGAAGTGCTCCGAGTGTGGCCATAAGCTTTCCCCTGCTGATGGCCACACTCGGTGCGTTCGATGCCTTGGGGTTGAGCACCTCACTTCTGGATGTTCCATTTGTGCAGGGTTCAACCCCAGGGCATTGAAGGAGCGGAGGTCGAAGCTGGTCCTGGTGGGACTTTTGTCCCCGGACTCGGCTCCGGCTACCGCTCCTTCGGGGGGTACCGTGTCCACGGTTTCCTTCTCTCCGGCTCCCCCTCCTCCTCCTGGGACTCAACCTCCCTGTAGTGGTTTGGAGCAGAGGGAAGCTAGAAAGAAGGACCGGAGGGAGAAGCACCATAAGCGGCGGGCCGAGACCTCTGTTTCGGCCCCGCCTGCCAAGCGGGCTTCTCCTCCGGCCTCCTTGTCTGCTGGTTCTCCCCCTCCTCGGCTCCGGTCACCTGTGTGCTTTTCACCGGGACCTGATGAGGAGGAGACCCGATCTCCGTCGAGGCTATCCAGGAGGCACTCAAGGCCTACCTCGGTGGCCTCGTCGAGATCGACTTACAGTTTATCGGATGCTGATCTGGACCGGATGATGAGAAGGTTCATCCAGGCCCAGATGCAGATGGGAGTGCTCTTGCCCCCCCCCCCCCTCTGGGGGGGAGCTCGACTCCTTTCTTTAAACCTATAGCTCCTTCTATGACCCGCTACCCGGGTTCGGAGCAGTTGGAGCCGAGCAGCTTCGGAGCCAGGGGTGGGTCGGCACCGATAGTACTGTACGGATCCGACCCTGCCCTCGAGTGCTTCGGATCCGCCCTCTTGGAGCCTGGATCCGAGCTTCGGATCCGGGGGGATCAGTGCTCCTTCGGCGCCGTCTGTGTCGGAGCGCACTGTCCCCTCGGATCCGAGTGCTTCGGTGCCGGCTCCGATCCACTCTTTGGATCCCAGGGGGAGCCGATTATCGGATCCTTTGGTCGAGGTTGGCTCCCCCTCGGCTTTTGATGTAGTGGAGAGGGCCCTGTTGAGGGTTTCCGGACCCCCGGCACTTGCTTCGGCTCCGTCCCGCGCTCCATCTGCACTGGGCCAGGCTTCCACCATCCGGCCATTGGGACAGCCCGCTCCTTTGCCCCAAGTTGTTCCTTTGGAACAGGTCACAGTTTGCGAGGAGTTCTCTGACAGCCCCCCGGAGGATGCCCCCCGCAAGCATACGTGCAAAAGGAGGCACATGGACTCCCCCGAGTCTCTCACTGAAGACACGGACTTGGAGGAAGGGGAAGGCTCCCCAAGATCACCCCCTGAGGATGTCTCCTTTGGAGACATCATGGAAATGCTTCGCATAAGGGGGGTGGTCTGCCCCCAAGTCTTCCTCGGATGAGTCCATGTTCTTGGAGGCATTTGAAGCAGGCCCGTCTACCTCTTGGGTGTCCCCTCCTGCCGACCCCCTGGTGGACCTGATTACCACCAGGGCGTGGAAGGAACCGGACACCGTGGAGCCAATTCCAAAAAGGCCCGACCGTATACTTAGTCCCCCGGCTGACCGTGCCCATTGGAGTAAGGGGCCTCCGGTAGATGCCATGTTGACGGCGGCAGCCACCAAGAGGGAACTTGCTCAGGAGAGTCCCTCAGTCCATCCCCCGAGCAAGGAGTCTCGGATGATGGACCGCTTGGGGAAGCGGATGTTTAGTTCAGCGACCTTTTCAGTAAGGGCGCTGAACTACCTGGCACATGTGATTAGGATGCAGCGCGATCTTATCAAGGAATACGCTGCATCCCCCCCAGAGTCCATGTCGGAGGAGCACAAAGTGTTGCACTCCACCCGTATGGCCACTCTCAGGTCCGTCACTAATACCTCTATGCGGTTACTGTCCCATGCTACGGAAGGTGCAGCTAGAGCCGCAGGGGCAGGCCTAGTTACCAGACGTCAGGCCTGGCTCCGTCATTGCGATTTCACGGAGCCCTTCAAGGCGTCATTTGCGAACGCTCCCTTCGATGGTTCTGCCCTCTTTGGCAAACTGTTCGTGATACCTTGACCCAGAGCGAAAAGGACGGGAAGACGCTGTCTGCCGTCGGAATCCGCTTCTCTGTGCCCAGAGGGCCCTATTCTAGGAACCAAAAGGGCCAGAAGAAGATGTGGTTCCGGAAGTCGCAGCAATCCCAACCCGCTCCGGACAACCAGTCCTTCCGTGGCAGAGGAGGACAGGGAGGACGCCCCCAGGGCAGAGGGGCTCCCAGGAACTTGGTCCAGAGAACCCTTCTCTGACCGGCCCGCCCAGCAGCCCTGAAGGGTTGCCCGGCTGCTCCACTCTGGAGGCAGTCGGGGGACGTTTTTCAGAGCACCTAGCGGCATGGGAGTCCATAACATCAGACCACTGGGTCCTCCAAATCATATCCAAAGGATACCGTATCCCATTTCGTCACATGCCAAAATTGAAGTCCCTCCCCGACGTTCCACCCGGTCAGTGGGAGGCCGCTTTGGCAGAAATTGGCCATCTGCTAAAGAAAAGAGCCATCCAGCCCGCCCCCCCAGACCAGATCGGATCAGGGTTCTACTCCAGGTTCTTTTTAGTGCCAAAAAAGACGGGGTACCTAATACCGTTCTTAGACCTTTCACTCTTGAACCTGGCAGTTCCCAAGGAGAAGTTCCGAATGGTTACGTTGCAGTCTATTCTCCCCCTTCTGGGAGAAAATCACTGGATGTGCTCCATAGACCTCAAGGATGCGTACTACCATATACTAATGGACAGGCGCTCCAGGAGGTTTCTCCGCTTCCGGCTGGGAGCCAGTCACTACCAATTCAGGGTCCTTCCCTTTGGTCTCACCACAGCCCCCAGGGTGTTCACCAAAGTATTAGCAGTGGTAGCGGCCCAACTGAGGCTTCAGGGGGTGCAGGTCTTCCCTTACCTGGACGACTGGCTTCTCACCGCTCCAACAAGGCATCTACTATTATTGGCGCGAGATTCCTTTCTCTATCTAGCTCCCCGTCTGGGCATCACAATAAATACAGGAAAATCCAACCTAGCACCCACGCAGTTCATAGATTTTATAGGTGCCAGGTTTGACATGAGACGGCTAAGAGCCTTCCTCACTGCGGACAGAATTCAGAATCTGCAGCTCCAGGTGCGGGCCATTCTCCACTCCATCTCAGTTCTGGCGGAGTTGGTCCTGAGGGCTCTAGGGTCCATGGCGGCAGCGATAGCTCTTCTTCCCCTCGCCAGGTTCAATATGTGCATCCTTCAATGGACACTCCTAGTTCAGTGGTCTTATCTTGCTCTTCCTATGCATCACCCCATTGCGATCAGCAAGGCTTGCAAGCGGTCCCTCTTGTGGTGGCTGCACTCACCAAATCTCCACGGAAGCCGCCCCTTTTGTTCTTCTCCCCCTCTCGCCACGGTGACCACGGACGCCTCCCGCCTCGGGTGGGGGGGGCATTTTGCAGGCCGGACGGTCCAAGGCACGTGGAACGACTCTGAGACCTTACTGCATATCAATGTTCTAGAGATGAGAGCAGTGCTCTTAGCGTTGCAAGCACTACAGGCCTTTCTTCCCTTGGGAACTATTGCAATTCAGTCGGACAACATGTCTGTCGTCTGGTATATCAACAAACAGGGGGGAACCAGGTCTTACCCTCTTTGTCGAGAAGCCATGAGAGTGTGGGAATGGGCAATCTCCACCAACCGCTTTCTCATTGCAATGCATATTCCGGGTCGGTCCAACATCCTTGCGGACAAACTCACTCGCACCATTCTCTCCCCCTACGAGTGGTCTCTCAATGCTCAGGTAGCGAAAAGCATCTTCGCACGGTGGGGAACTCCTTGTTGCGATCTTTTTGCGTCTCCCTCAAACACCAAGTGCGACAGTTTTTTCGCTCTAATCCCTCCTCCCGGAGATACCCCAAGAGACGCTCTGGTGCATGCTTGGCCCCCTGGTCTTCTTTATGCTTATCCCCCTTTGCCTCTGATGCTCCAAGTTCTTCAGAAAGCCTCTCGATTGGGGTGCAGAATGATTCTCATTGCCCCATTCTGGCCTCGACAGATCTGGTTCCCCTTCCTAAGGTCTCACTCGGTGAATCCTCCTTGGATTCTAGATCCCATTCCGGATCTGATATCTCACCCGTCCCATCTATCAACCCCGAATCTGGACAACCTGAAGCTAGCTGCTTGGCTGCTCCAGTTCCACTCCTGATCAGGACTCCCGGTATTTCGTCTCCAGTTAAGGCCATCCTGGTAGCGGCTCATAAACCATCTACCAGGAAACTTTACCGCAGCAAGTGGAAGCGGTTCTCCATTTGGGCGGAGCGGCAAGGTCTAGACCCCTTCACAGTTCCCCTTCCTCTGGTGCTTGACTTCTTAACCACTCTCTTTAATGATGGCGCCAGCAGTTCCACGGTCAAAGTGCAACTTGCGGCAATTTCTCATTATCATATTGGGCAAGACACCAGTCCACTGATGTCTGCCAAATTGTGTAAGATTTTCCTAAAAGGTACTTTTCTTCTCAGACCCCCTGTAAAGCAAGTGGTTCCTCCTTGGGACCTTTCATTGGTCCTTCAGGCCTTGACCGCTCCCCTTCAACCTCTTGGCGGTAGATTTGAAATTTTTATCTTTCAAGACGGCCTTTTTAGTAGCCATTACCTCGGCCAAGAGAGTTTCAGAACTTCAAGCCTCATCAGTCAAGCCTCCTTACTTGGTCTTTCATCCGGACCGTGTATACCTCAGGACCAACCCGTCCTTTCTTCCTAAGGTAGCTTCTGAAGCGAATATTAATCAGTCCATTAACCTCCCTGTTTTCTTTCCTAAATATCAAAACAAAGGTGAATACAAGCTGCATTCTTTAGATGTTCACAGGCAACTTAGATTTTATCTGAACAGGACAGCTGGTCATAGGCAATCCGACTAGTTGTTTATTTCCTTTGCTAAATTCAATTTGGGCAAGCCAATTTCCAAAATCTCCTTATCACACTGGATTTCGCAGTGCATCTTACTGGCTTATCAAGCTTCTGGAAGGCCCGCACCGGAGGGAGTACATGCCCATTCAACCCGGTCAGTTTCTACTTCAGCGGCCTTTAAAGCTAGGATTCCTCCTAATGATATTTGTTCAGCAGCCACTTGGGCTTCATCTCATACCTTTATTTCCCACTACAAGTTGGATATGACATCTAGAGGTAGAGCATCCTTTGGCTCCGCGGTGCTCCGGAATATCCTTCCATGATGGCTGCCCAAGATTCAGGTAGCTGGGAACTCTGTCCCACAGGTTGCAGACAAATGAATCTCCTACTTCAGATTTAGAAGTTATGTACTCACCATAACGTTCCATCTGAGTAGGTGTATTCATTTGTCTGCAACCATCCCGCCCTCCTATCCCCCTGGCCTTGTCAGTTTCCTGCATATTATGTGTTACCCTTTTTAGGGTGTTTCTATTGTTGGCAAACTCGATCTGAGGTCATGTAGGGAGAGCAGGGCATTATGGGTGAGGGGAGGAGCTGAGAGCTCGGATCCATAGCTGGAAAACCATGCCGGTTCGGTTCCGATATCGGATCCATAACCCACAGGTTGCAGACAAATGAATACACCTACTCAGATGGAACGTTATGGTGAGTACATAACTTCTAATTATGACTGCAGTTGCATGTCTGTTGAACATTTACATTTATGGTAGGTACAAAACTGTACTTTTCATCTCTTACTTGAATGATTTTGAGGTATCCTTTGACCTCTGCTTTCGGGGTAGTTGAGAAAGCTTTCTCTAAGGCTGGAGATTGGACATATCTAGCTTTCCATGATTCCACCCGCTTCTCAACTGAGCTCTGGATCCTGATCCCGAGCAGTCTATCCCATAAGTGTAGCTAGTTCACACTAGCCTCGAGATGGTCTTCATTCAGGACAACCTTCAGACATCAGAGTCTTCTCTGGAACAACATCGACTCACCCCAGGAGTCCTTGACGGAACATATGATTACAATGAAGGGGAGAGGTTCCCCATTATTACTCCTTGAGATTGCTTCTTTCAGGGAAACTCTCAAACTTTTGAGACAGAAGAGAGGGTGTTCCTCTGAAGCTCCTTGTCAGGAGGGATCCAATTTTTAGCATTTTGGTACTGGCTGGCTGCTTTCTGGTTGCTTCCCCGGCTTGTGAGGTGGTAGACTTGGTCTCTCACCAAGCTTGGAAGGAGCTAGACTCCACAGAACTAATTCCCCAAAAAAAAAAAAACAGTGAAGTTTTTTTTTTTTTTGTCCAGAAAGGCCACTGTCATTGGAGCAAGGACCTGCAGTGGTTAACATGGTAGTAGTGGCAACCACTAAGGAGGAGTTAACTGAGGAGAACTCCTCTCTCCATCCCAGCAATAGAGATTTTAGGGATCTGGACAAACATGGGAATCATGTTTATGCATGAACTACCTTTGCAGTAAGGTCGCTTAATTATTTGGCACACATGACAAGGTTTCAGAGGGACTTGACAAAGGAGCTCTCAAAGGCCCTCTGCATCTGTCTGCTGAAGACAGGAAACCAAGGATGTGCAACTGGCCGCGTTTAAATCACTATTGAAAGCCACCATGCGATTAATTTTCAGTGCTGTAGGGAGTATTTCAAGAGCCGCGGGCACGAGCATCAGAAGAGAACTTTCTGGAGGCTTGTGTGTGATTTTGCGGAACCTTTTAAGACATCTTTTATCAATGCCCTTTTTGATGGATTGACCTTGTTTGGTCCTACGATCAAAGGTACACTCTCCAGGAACATTTTCTACCACCCTAGTGGACTTTTTCCAGATAGGGAGTAAGTAAATGTGGATGTTTTTCATATAGAAAATGTGTATGTTCATATTGATCACTGTTGCAGTACCCTTAGCTATACAGGTTATATCCTACCAGGGATATAACAGCCGGCCAGCTTCCAAAGCTTCAGGGCGCCTTCCACCTGCCCAAAGTATCAAGCAGCTTGAGATGAGATGACTGAAAAACAAGTTTGGGTGCGAAGCCTTCCAGAGCCTTACTGCCACCAAAGAGTATGTTCCTCTGAGGCTTTAGAGGCTTGACTGTCTGCTTGTGCTTTCTTTAGCCAGGAAGAGAAGTTCCCTTTGGGAGAGGGGGACTTCCATTTTCATATTTTTTCCTAATGTTTTATTGCTTTTCTCCTCAGGAAAGTCAGTTTAAAGCTAGGAGTGATGTGTTTTAAAGGATTGTCAGGAGACTGTAATGCTCTTTTAAATGGAGCACTCTTTTCTGTCAATTTAGAAGTAGTGTTGCCTAACTGATAAATGCAGTTTCTCAACAAAAATATTTTGTTTTAACATTTTGGGGCTGTCATAATGTTTAAAAATGTTTTTTACTGTTTTATAAAAATAACTTTTGTGGACTGATAGTCTTACTGGCATTGTTGCTTGTTTTCCCCAGGATAGAGTAGCTAGTTTCGGCTTGACCATGGAACAGATTGCCACTCCCATGGTCGGCTTTCCAGCCACAAAAAGAAAGTTAGGCAAAAACAGCCTTTGCCACCACAGCAGGCTAGCAGTTTGCCTCAGCCATAAGTGAGTGGCTCTGCTGTGAACATTGATGTCCATCAGACACTCATCTTTTTAACCCAGATCCATCTGGTGCATCACTTAAGCCACTATGGATTAAGATTAGACAGCATCTGTGACTGTTTGGGTCCCCTCAGTGGGCAAGGGAGAACAGCTCTTGAGATTCTTGTTGATCTTGGGAGAAAGAACAGGGAAGGTTTACTTGTCAGAATACTGTACCCATCCCTGAGAATGCAGTGGCTGCCATTAGTAACACTGTTAGCCCCACCAAACTGAAAACCAAGCATGTATCTACGCCTCTCAAGTTCCTTTTGATAGGAGTAGTTTACTGGGACTGACTTCGGTTTTGTTTGAGACTGTTGATCCTTCTTGTAGAGTACTTTCCTGTAAATGAAAGAAGGCTGTCTTTTCTGAAAAGATTCAAGATCTTGAATCTGAATAGGAAGATGCAGAGATGGGCTTATGGTTTTGTCCTCAGATTTCTGATTCAGACTTCGTGGAGAGCTCAGTTTCGGATTCTTCCTGTGTAGGGGGGGGGAGTTTCTTTCTCTGAAACTATTACTTAGAATGTCAGTGTTTTCAGTGGGAGAAAACTGATGTTTCTCAGTATCTCAAAAAATACTAGGATTTGTTACAGAAGGATTTTCCAGTACCTGCACAGATTCTTTCCGGTCTACTTGCAAGAATGAGTCTGTTACTGCCTGCAGTTTTCCAAATAGTCAACCCCTTGGCCCTAAAAAGGCAGATAGGATGTATAAAGTTCCTCAGTCTTTTAAATTTTTATACACTATTCCCAAACCTGCCTCAACAGCAGTAGCATTAGTTGACTCCCCTATTGCTAAGCACTTAGTTAATTCCAATCCTACTGTTTCTAATAAAGATGGGAAGTTTGATAGGTATGGGAAGAAAGTGTATACTTCTGCAACTTGGAATTTCAGAATTTAAAATTGTCAGGCTGTTAGTTTATTTTGACGTATCTTGAAAGTATGAGGAATGTTTTATCTACGGATCTGATGTTGTCCTTTTCATTCTTCCTCACTGAGTTTCGGAAACCACATTTGATCCGATTCAGCTGCATTTCCAAGACTTTTGGATCAGAGTCTCGAGTTCCACCCTATTTTAATAATGCAGCATACCTTCCCTTACACCTCAAGTCTTGCTTGCCATCTTTGCGGATTCTAAGTCTTGAGCAGGGATTTTTGATAATCTTCACTTAAGATAATTTCTTTCTAGGAGATTTGATATTTCTATTTTTTGTACTACTTCCTTCTAGTCCTCCCTCCTTTTTCAGATTTTTGCAGACTTGAGGGACTACTGCCCCTTTCATTCATCTGCCTTTTCCTTTTTCCTGTCAATGTTTGCTACTTAGTTTAAAAAAATTGCTGTAGCTGTTAATACATATTCTTGTAGCTAGTTTTAAATCTACAGCTATTACTGTTTATTTTGTGTGCACACACGTGTGCGTGCGTGTGTGTGTTCGGCTTTTGGCTGGTACCGCCGTTAGTGTACTTTTTTGGTACAGCTGTTTTGGTGGTTGGTCAAAATGTCCAACAAACATACAGGCTTCAGGAGATGCACTTCTTGTGGGGGCATATAATACCCAATTAAAATGCCCAGAAGTTTATCTTGCTTAGGGCCAGGACGCTTAAATGCTGACTGTGAAGTGTGTGCATCCTTCAGTCCAATAGCTTTGTCGGGTAGAAGAAATAAGCTCATACTGAAAGGACTTTTGCCTGCATCATCTCCTTCCTCTGTGATTCAAAGCCTTTCTAAATATAGTACTTCCAAAAACTTAAAAAGACGAGCCCTCTCTGCTTCACTGAGGACCTCTTCAGAGCCGAACAAAAAGAGACGAAAAGTCTGTGATCCTGCTACTCTGGATCCAAGCAAACCTAAGATGTCTCTGAATCCTATGACCTCTTCGGATCTGACTAGAGCCATTGTGATCTCAAGTTCTCCTTGACCAAGTACTTCATCTACTTTCCCCAAGACATGGCATCAAACTGCTAGGAGCTGTATACCAGTGCTTGTTTTAAAGCCAGTGTGTCGGGCTGCTCCTACAAAGATTTTACAAACTTCTTCCGAATCCTGCAGGCCTACTTCTTCCTGTAAGACTTCTTGCAGCTTGATGATGAGGAAGTTTTTCAAGGCTCAGATCCAGAATAGGGGGTCTTTAAAGTTCTGTCCCATTGCGGATCTGTGAGTGCTCTGTCACGTGTCATACAGATTTCTTATGTAATCTGGCCCATGGTTTTGGAACCCCAGAATCCTGGAAACCTGAAAGAGTCCGTGTCTGATCTGGGGATATTCTCTTTCTTGACTCCAACCATGTCCTGACCATACCTGCTCTGTTTTTGTCCGATCAGAGCAGGTCTGTGATCCTGGATGTCAGAGTCTGGGTCCCAGGGGTTGGGTTTTGCTGAGACTTTGTTAAAGCCATCCCTTCCTCTCAGGATATCAGCCCTCAACAGCTCTGGTCCGATTCTCTCTGGAGCCCTTGGATCTGGTGTCCCCCCCTTCCACCAGATTGTTTTGGCTCCGGGAGAGAGGAAGGGAGTCTCTCTAGGTCTGTCAGCCTTCCAAGTTTCAGAAAGGGCTTTCTCTAGGATTAGAGAACTGTCCTCTCAAATCTTTGATCTTCCCCATCCATCAGGTCAGAGCACTGTGAGCCCATCATTCTTGCCATAGGTTAGCCTGCCCCAAAGAGGACAGTTTCCACTCAGGAAATTCCCCTTTCTTCAGATACTTCTCATGAACACCCCACAGAGGAAGTCCCTCAAAAGAAAACGTGCAAGAGGAGGCACATAGACTCCCCTACTGAGTCGCCCCCCCCCCCCCCCCGATCCGTCCCCTGTTTTTCGAGCCGGAAGATTCCAATGTCCAGCTGGTGTCTGCTTCAGATACGAGACTTATAGGTTCCTTGGATCTGATGTCTGGCCTGAGGGTTTCTGCTCAGTAGGAGCAGGAGACCTCTAGGAGCAGACATTCACCAGTTGGGTCCGCGGAGCCTGTTTGGATGTCTCTGGATCTGCCTCTGGGGACTTCAGTGCTGCTGAGTTCCGCTCCTACCTCTGCTTTAGAGCTTTTGTCTTCTCTGCCGGGGATTCCTTTGGCCCCGACAACTGTCTTGTCAGATCCGGGGTGTTCTTCGGAGAAGGGGCAGACTGCTTTTGAGGTCATGAGGAGGGTTATGACTACATCCCAGTCTGACTCAGTCTACCTCCGATCTTCCTCCCAATTCTGCTCAGGTGTCTGTCTTCTCACATACATTCTCCACAGGATAGCAGAGACCCCTGGCCTCAGGATGTCTGGCAGGGAACCAACCCCCCCCCGCTTCTGAAACTTCCCCAGACTACCCCACTGAGATGGTCCCTCAGAAGAAGACCTGCAAGAGGAAGCATCTGGACTCCCCAGGGGAGTCTATTACATTTGATGCTGATCTTGATGAGGCAGAAGGGTCCCCATGGTCACCTCCTGAAGATGTCTCTTTTGGAGACATCCTGGAAATTTTAAAGCAGAAAGAAGACTGGCAGTCCACATCCCCTTCAGCTGAGGAGACAGTATATCTGAAGGCTTTCAGGTCTTGCCCCTCCACCTTTTGGGTGACCCCCTCATTCTGATGAGCTTATTGAGGTAATCTCTCGAAAGGCATGGGAGACACCAGATTCCGTAGAACCAACTCCTTGGAGGCCAAACAAGTACACTGCTGCCCCCAAGGACAAGATTGTATGTATCTGTTTGTGATTTACGTGCTGTATTTTTGATTAAATAGCGTGTGCTGTGCATTAATGAGCTAGAAGGAATGTAATTTCATTCAGCTGTTCACTTTTGGTTATGCAGTCTGAATGACAAAGTTTTGCTTTGCTTTAGTGCCCACTAAGAAGGAACTTTCTGTGACCAGTTTCTCTATCCATCCTCCAAGTAAGGATTCCAGGACCATGGATAGGTATGGGAAGTGCGTTTTTTTCATCAGTGACCTTTGCCTTATGGTCTCTGAACTACTTGACTCACTTTACCGGATTACAGAGGGGAGCTGTTGAAGGAACTTTCAGACTCCCTCCAAGGAGCAGTAGCTGATGCGTTGGCAGATGGTCACCGCTCAGCTCACCACCCTCAACTCAGTTGTAAACTCTTCTATGAGGCTCATAACTTATGTAGCAGATGGAACAAGTAGGGCTGTGGGTTCAGGTCTCTCTCTCAGGATGCGCCTTTGCGATTCTGTGGAGCCTTTAGTCTTCTTTCATTAACTCCCCTTTTGATGGCTTTTCTCTTTTTGGGCATTAAGTTAAAGAAATGCTTACCAGGTGTGAACAGAAAGGCAAGACCTTGTCTGCTGTTGGAGTACATTTTTCCAAACCCTTTCCCAAAGGTCATAGAGGTAGTGGGAATATGTGGTTCAAAAAATCACAAAGGTCTTTCCAGGGCATACAGGGTGAAAGTTCCCCTAGAGGCAGAGAGGGGACAGTAATGGAAGAAGCCGTCCTCACGGTAGGAGAAGCCTGCAGAATCAGGGCTGCACAGAATCGTTCCTTGGTAGGCTCCTGAAGGAGTGCCCAATTGCATTCGGTGGGGGGGGGCAGGGACGGACGATTGTGTCTGCTCCGTGAAACCTGGCAAAAGATAGCGAATGACAATTAGGTGCAGGACATAATATCCATAGGGTATATTATTCCCTTCTCTTTCCCCACACTTGCAAACAAATCAGTTCAGACATTCCACCCAGTCAGAAGGAGCATGCAACTTTAGAAATTCAAAAGTTGCTAACAACAAAAAAAAAAAAAGCCATTTAAGAAGAAGTAGCAGACCAGAGAGAGGATGTGGAACTTACTCAAGATTCTTTTTAGTTCCAAAGAAAACAGGGGACAGGAGACCCATATAAGACCAAGTTCTGGATGGTGACGCTGCAGTCGATACTTCTGTTCCTGGAAAGAAACAATTGGATGTGGTGTATAGACCTTCAGGATGCGTACTACCACATCCAAATGGAAAGGCGATCCAGAAGGCACTTGCACTTCCGGCTAGAAGCCAGCTAATCTGAAGTTAGTAATCTTCTTCCATTCCTCACTGATGTTTTCGGTTCCGAACCCTCAGAACAAAGTCTGCCAAATACCAAGCTAGCGTACACCAAACCCTTGAGCCATGCTAATACCCACAGTGCCCTTCATCCCATACCCCAGATCTCATTTGCCGCACAGCCATATAGCAGCGTTTTCACCAAGCTCTCCAGCTAAGTAGTCTTGACTTATTTAAACTGTCTAATTCTCCAATAATTTCTCTACTAGTGTCTTTCTTATAGTCTAGCTCTACCCACAGGTATTCCTTTTTTTACCATTGTTGGTATTTTCTTGCCTTTCCTTACTTTTTACCACCCTCATGGTAACTCTTCATGCCATTTCTGGTAGTCTGGCCTGTCTCTCCTTCTCTTCTTTGTCTGAGTGAGTGCTAGTATGTCAGAGAAAAAGGGTACTTCAGGTTTTAAGCACTGCGCGTCATGCAGTGGTAAATTACTAAATAGCGACTTGCATTTTAAATGCGTTTATTGTTTGGGCGCTTCGCACCTTTCTGCGACTCCCCCATGTGATATTTGTGCGAGTTTTAGTCAACGGACGTTGAATGAATGGCGCAACAAATTGATTTTGAAAGGATTACTTTCCTCTCCTTTCTCGGAGGCTATTTCTATGGAGGTCTCAACTTCTCCAGTCAAGGATAAGAAGTGCCGCTCAGACCCCTCTTCACCGGCCGGTGACGACAGGTGCAAGAATCATCTATCTATAGCCTATAGATCTTCCTCCGCGCATCGGCTCGCCGCCTCGGTGCCACCGATTCCGGCACTGAGCGCAGTTTCTGGGAAGTTTGAATTGTCTGTTCCAGGCTCGGCACCGACGACTACTGAACCAGTGATTACTTGGGTTCCAATCAGTCTGGTTATGGACACCTTGGCACCGACCTCATCTTTGCAGACACCGGCTCCGACTACCTCTGATCCGATTTTGGCTACTACCCCGATTGTGACTTCGGCTCGGAGTTCCCTCTCAGTGCCGACCTTACCGTTTACGCAGTTTAAATCAGAATCCTCGGCTCTGTTAAGTTCCTTACTACGGACCAGGTATTCATCTTCTGTGGATCCGTTTGCCAGGCAAGCCTAGAGTCCCTTTCTGGACCGGCCTGAATCCTCTTCTGGGATATCTGTTACGTCTGCCAGGAGCGTGCCCGAAATGCATTGTTCGTCTTGTGTATCAGGTATTGATTGCAAGTGGAATCTCCAGACCCTGTTCTGCTCCGGGTGCTGGGATTTTTCCTCCTTCGACTCCTTCGTATTCTCCTGATGGGAATCTTTTGGTTCCAAGGCCCATTTGCCCATTGCTCTCAATGGGACCCCTTCCTTCGGCACCGACTACTATGATGCCTGAAGCATCTAAGCCCTGGTGGGTGTCAGTTCTGACGACAGCCCACCTTACTCATCCCCTTGCTTCGGGTGTGGAATATTCGGTTCCGACCCCGGCACAGACTGCCTTTTCAGTTCCTGTCTTGGATCCAAGAATTATATCCGCACCGAACCCCTCTCAAACTCCAGTCTCGGAGGTGGGCTGTTCGGAGCGGAGTGTGACCCCGGTTTCGATTCAGTCCTCTTCAGTTCCGAGCTCCCATCCCTCTTCGGGTGGGCCCGCCTTACGGGTTATGGAAAGGGCCCTGGTGGCTAGCAATCCCCTTCCTTCAGCTCCGCCTTTGCCCCCCCTAACTCCGCCTTCGCCAGCCCTTGGCAGAGAACCACTAATCCAAAGCACCCCCCTTTCTGAGACCTCTTCAGACATTCCCACTGAAGAGCCCCCTCAGAAGAGGGTGTGCAAAAGAAAACACATGGACTCACCTGAAGAGTCCCTTACTGAGGATACGGATTGCGATGATGGGGAATGTTCCCCTAGATCACCCCCTGACGATTCCTTTGGGGACATCTTGGAGATTTAGTCAGCGGGGTGACTGGAAATCTTCCACCCCTTCCCCAGAGGAATCCGTATTCCTGCAAGCTTTCTGTTCCTGGCCCACTACGTCCTGGCTGACCCCTCTTGCGGATGAGTTGGTGAAATTCATCATGCAGTGAGCAATGAAGTATCCAGATTCAGTAGAAGCTGTCCCCAGGAGATCAGACAAAGTACTTTCTCCTCCAGAGGATAAACCACATTGGTCGAAAGGCTTGCCAGTAGACACTGTGGTGGTAGTGGCGGCCACAAAGAAGGACCTGGCAGAAGAGTCCTGCTGTTCATCCGCCCTATAGGGAGTCCTGGGCAGTGGAGAGGTTAGGGAATTGAGTTTTTGCTGCAGCGACCTTTGCCGTGTGTTCGTTGAATTTCCCGGTACACTTTACGAGACTCCAGAGAGACCTTATTTCCGAACTCTCTGGTAGCCTCACGTGTCAAGTGTCGGATGGACCACGTGACAAAGTGGCTTCCCAACTTGCCACCCTTGAATTGATTTTGAATTCCTCCACGAGGTTGCTCTCTCACTCAACTGAAGGAGCAGCTAGAGCAGCAGGTGCTGGCATGGTTGTCCGACGTCATGCCTGGATGCGCATTTCTGACCTACTGGATTTCTTCAAGTCTTTTTTTTTGAACGCCCCTATTGAGCCCTCCGCGTTCTTTGATTCTAAGGTCAAGGATACTTTGGCGAGGTGCGAGCAGGACGGAAAGACCTTGTCTGCTGTGGGCGTGTGCTTCTCCAAACCTCAGCGTTCCTTCTTCAGGAGCCAGAGGAGTGGAAAGTTGTGACACAAGAAGTCACAAGGTTTCTTTTGTGATGTACGTGGCAAAGACTCCTCCAGAGGCAAGAAAGGGGTCCGACAGTGGAAGATGCCCCTTTAGGGGCAGAGGGGGTTACCGGAATCAGGGCTCCAGATATTCTTTCTCTGGTAGGCCCTATCAGTGCTCCTGAAGCGTTGCCCGATTGCTTTCCTCTGGAAGCAGTCTGGGCGCGTTTCTGTCTGCACCAAACAGCCTGGCCCTCCATTACTGACGATCTGTGGGTGCAGAGAGTTATCACCAGAGGCTATCACATTCCCCTCAAATCCTTTCCAAGACCTCAATTCTCCCTTCCCGACGTACCACCCAGTCAAAGGGAGGAAGCAGCTTCTGAAATCAAGAAGCCTTTTCTAATGCGAGACATCCAAAAGGTCCCCCCATGTCAGTGTGGATTAGGTTTCTACTCCAGACTCTTTTTGGTGCCAAAAAAGACTGGGGACTGGAGGCCCATCCTGGATCTTGGTCGTTTGAATGAGTCAGTCATACAGACCAAGTTCCCCATGGTCACTATTCAATCCATCCTTCCATGCCTTCGGGGAGGGTGTGTGGATGTGCTCTCTAGATCTCCAGGATGCGTATTACCACATCAAAATGGACAAATGCTCCAGGAAACTTTTGCACCTCTAGCTGGGAGCCAATCATTTTCAATTCAGAGCCCTGCCTTTTGGTCTCTCGACGGCCCCCAGAGTGTTGACGAAATGTCTAGCAGTGGTGACAGCTCACGTGAGACCTCACGGATTCCAGGTGTTTCCTTATCTGGATGATTGGCTCCTCTCCACCCCCACCGAGCGTCTACTGACCAGGCCCCTTCGCTACACTCCGTTTCTGATGGAGTCTTTGGGTATTACTATCAACTGGGAAAAATCAAACCTTCAGCCCTCACAACAACTGGAATTCATAGGGGCTATGTTCAACACTCAGCTCTGCCTAATATCTCTTCCTCATCACAGGCTCTTAAGACCGAGAACACAAGTGTAAGTGCTACTCGACCGCAGGAAAGTGTCTGCAAGGGAAGTTCTGCAGGCTCTGGGTTCCATGGCGGCAGCCATTCCCATTGTTCTGTTGGCCAGACTTCATATGCGCCTGTTACAGTGGCTTCTTCAAACTCAATGGATACACTATCATCCCTTGATCTCACTAATCCTCATCACCGATCTCTGCAAACAGGATCTCCTCTGGTGGGTGAGAATGGACGAAAGTCTTTGGTGTCGCCCCTTTCAACCTCTTCAGCCCAGCGCCACGATGACTATGGACATTTCCCTGATTGGGTGGGGGGGCACTTTCAGGGAAAATCTGTTCAAGGCACGTGGTCTCCTCTAGAAGTCGACTTAGCCGTCAGCGTTCCAGAGCTTAGAGCTGTGTTACTGGTGTTACAAGCTCTCCATCCTCTTCTTCCTCTCGGACCGATTGCTATCCAGTCCGACAACATGTCTGTGGTCTGGTACATCAACAAGCAGGGAGGGACCAGGTCTTACCCCCTTTGCCATGAAGCTGTGAGAATTTGGCAGTGGACGATAGCTTCCATCCGTTTCCTGATGATTGCTGCACACATCCCGGGGAGTTCCGAAGTGATTGTGGACAGGCTGAGCAGATGCATCCTGCTTCCTCACGAGTGGTCTCTCAACCCGAGAGTGGCGGAATAAATTTTCAGCCGCTGGGGCCGGCCTCGCTGCGATCTGTTTGCCTCCCTTTCCAATACAAAGTGCAGCAGCTACTTTGCCCTCTTTACTCCACAGGGGGGAGTCCCCGAGAGATGCTCTGACTCTCGATTGGCCCACGAGTCTCCTGAACACTTATCTTCCCATTCCCTTGATACCCTTGGTCTTAAGGAAAGCTACTCGGTTGAGAAGAATGATTCTCATTGCTCCATTCTGACCTCGACAGGTTTGGTTCCCCTTCCTTCAGCCACACCTGCTCCAACCTCCTTAGATTCTAGACTTCCATCAGGATTTCATTTCTCACCCCCAAGGGTTGTAGTCTCCAAATCTGACCGTGCTCAAACTGACAGCTTGGTTGCTCCACTTCCGTTAGTAGCCAGGCTTGAATCACTCTCTTTTTCCGGTACAGAATATTATTTTGGCCTCCCATAAACCTTCTACCAGAAAACTTTATAAAGACAAGTGGAAACGTTTTTTCTTTTGGGCACAAGAGCTGTCTCTGGATCCTGTTTCTATTCCAGTAGCTATGGATGTTCTTCGTGTTTCACTGTTGCAGTCATTACATTTGGGTAATCCTGCTGGCAGGTTGCCCTCAGTCGGCCTGAATTCCAAAGTCTTGGGTCCTACGTCGGCTGTCATCGCCCCTTCCTTGACGTCAGGTCGTCAGGGTTATAAAAGAAGCAGCAAACGCCATTTTCTCCAGTCTTTCTTGCCGCACGATGCCCAAAGCAGCAGTAGTTCGCAAGTGCTGGTCGGCCGACTCCTGAGATTTTTGAGTTCGAATTTCAGATCCAAAGTCTTCTATAAAGCTAAGTACCTCGTTGGCGAAACTTTTTTCTTGCTCCAGAACCAATGTCAGAAAAAGTTAATAATTGTATTTCTTGTGGGAAGCAAATACCTTATAACGACTTTCATTCTTACTGTATTCCTTGCCCAGGCCCTGATCATAACTTTCTGGGTTGTCTGTTTGGTGCTAGATTTAACCAACGTACTATTAAGCGTCTGTATGATTTTGCTTTAAACTACTTTGGATGCAGTTTTACTTATCCAGAAATGTCGTCGGAAAGCCATCCAACTACCGGACTTCACAAAAAGCAAAAGGAAAGACAGCTGAGGCCCAAAACCGATGACGAAGCTTCTCCTAAGCCAGTCGCTGGTTCTCAGTGAGGCCCTTTCGTAGCCCCTGACGACCACTACTTTAGAGTTGCAGGCCACTACTGACTTCCACGTGGAGTCGGCCATGCTGCTGGAAACTCAAGGTATTGGAGCCTCGGATGCTACTCCTTCAGGTTGGTCTGGAGCCACTGAGCAGGCACCGGCTTCTGCGGGTGTATTCAGACCCAAACATCTATACTTTAAACCAACTTCAAAGGCAAAGACTAAAGCACCTTCAAAGGCAAAGAAGCAACCTCAAGAGCCACGTGGACAGGCCTCCATGCCCAAAAAACAGATGCTCAAAATGGCCGAAGACTTGATTACCTTGATTAGGGGTTCCCATCCCCCTCCCGATAAGAGGCCTAGGCAAGAGACTGACTATGAATCTTCAGATCAGGTTTCCATTTCTTCTGATTCCTCTTCTGATCAGGAATATTCTTTTCCCCCCATGAGGATTCTGATGCTAAAGAATCCGTACCTTCAGCTTCTCCTCCTGAGGACTATTCTTTTGGGGGAACCTTGCATACCATGAGGGAACATTTCCACTGGGAGAGATAATATTTTTCAGAGTCTAAAAAGAGGCTCAGGGATTTCCTGTTACTACCTCGGCACAACCACTAGCCATCCTCCTGTGTTAGACATTGTAGATGTGTTTTCGGAGTCTAGTTTTACCCCTGACTCCTTACCTCCAGCTCCTGTTAAGCCTGACAGATTTTACAGGTTTCCTGACTCTCATAAATTCCTTTTTAAAAATCCTGCTGCAGACCCAGAAACTTCTCAGGGTCCAAAGGGGAGTTAAGGCTTCCGATGCAAAAAAACCCTACCCCTTCTGACAGGGATTCTAGGGCACTGTATAGATGTGGAAAAAAGGTTTACACATCTGCTACCTTGGCTCTAAGGGCCTTAAACTGTCGGTTTCATGTGTTCAAATATCAGCAACATGTCATAGCATTGCTTAAACAGAAAATGTTATTAAACTCTGAATTTGCAGAAAACAAGTTGGAAAGCATACTTTGCAATGTGGTTTTGATTCTTTAGAAGCCTCCTGCAGGGCCGCAGTTACAGGTTCTGTAATTAGAAGGCATGCTTCGTTAAAGGAACAAAATCTGCCTGATCATGTTAAAGTTAAATTATTAGATGCACCTTTACAGCATGATTCTTTGTTTGCTGTCAAGGCAGAAGAGGTGTTTAAGAAAATGGAAGACCAGGCTAAATCTATGCAAATGGTCAAATATTTCTTACAAGTACAGCCACCTAGGTTTAGTAGACACTGGCCAACAAAAAATTGTTCCTTTCCTGTGTCAGACAAGTGGCAGACCCAGATGCCCTAGAGACAGATCCCAGTTGCAAGGTTCATACAGGTCAAAGCAAATGGGGTGCTTCTACCCCCAAAAGTGGAGAAGACAAATCACAACCTTACAGGAAACAGTCCCAATGACTTCCCCCTGCCTGCACCAAGCACTTATTTCCTGGCAGCACCCTCGGGGGGGGAAATTAGTACTTTTTTCTCAAAACTGGCACATTATAACCTAGGACAAGTGGGTTCTAAATATCGTGTCACAAGGCTACAAGTTCCATTTTCATACCCTGCCAAAGGCAAACGGCTGGCCAGATCTGCCAAAAAATCAATGGACAGAGGCACAAAAACAAGTCTTATCCCTCATGGACATGAGGGCCATTCAACAAATGCCAGAGCAAGAGTGGAGACAAGGATTTTACTCGACTGTTCTTGGTACCCAGAAAGGACAAGGCCTGGAGGCCAATACTGGACCTATCAATTCTGAATACATTCCTGGATATACCAAAATTCAAAATGTTGACTTTGCAGCAGCTACTGCCCATGCTAGGGCAAGAACGCTTGGCTTGTAACTTTAGACCTAAAAGAGGCATACATGTCCCAATCAGACAAATATGCAGAAGATACCTCAGATTCAAGGCTGGCTCAATACATTACCAATTCTCTGCACTGCTCTTTGGCTTATCTACTGCGCCCAGGGTCTTTACAAAGTGCCTGGCACCAGTAATTGTATTCTGCAGACAAAGAGGAATACAAATATATCCTTACTTGGACGACTGACTAATTCAAGCAGAGAACAAGGACATCCTTCTACAGCATCTGGCATTTGTGAAAAAGCTTCTAACATGCCTAGGGTACACAGTCAATGAAAAGAAATCAAAACGAGCACCCCCTCAAATGATAATATTCCTGGGTGCAAGCTTAAATACAACTGCCTAGATGGATCTCGCGCCAAACAAAGGCGGCTGACTACCTATTTCAAAATGTTAGCAACAAAAAGGCCCAGTTATCTGCAAGAAAAATTCTGCAGGCTTTGGGCCTCATGGCATCCTGCTTCCTACTAATTCCATATGCAAGACTGCATATGTGGAAACCTCAATGGTACCTAAAAAGTGTTTGGACTCAACATTGCCACAGCCTGGAAACTATAATTACTCTCATTCCCTGCCTGCAACAAGAGTTTCGATGATGGGCAAAGGCTAGTCACCAGTACAAGGGACAGCCGTTCACATTACCCCCAGCCATGCAAACACTAACAACGGATGGGTCAGATTATGCCTGGGAGGGGCCCACATGGCAGGAAGATGCATTCAGGGAACATGGACCTAAAACCAAATGCATCTACATATCAACCAAGAAGAGATGCTAGCTGTTCAAAATGCACTGACAGCTTTCAAGGACCTACTTCAACCAGGACAACTACTGATAAAGGCAGACAGCACCATGGTCATGTGGTATATAAGCAAGCAGGGAGACACACATTCTTACCCCCTTTGCAGACTAGCCATGACTTTGTGGGACACAGCATTGACTTACCAAGTATATCTGCAGGCACAATTCCTACCCGGAAGGAAAAATACTCTGGCAGACGAACTAAGCAGATCATGGATCCACACAAGTGGCAGCTGGATCCACAAGTCTTCCGCATGATAAGGAAATGTGGATACCCCGACATAGATCTATTTGCCTCTCCTCACAACTGCCAACTAAAGAGATTCTGCACAAGGATTTATCACAGACAAGCATGGAAAGTGGACACCCTATCCTTCTACTGGAAAAACCTATCAGTATATGCCTTTCCCCCTCTGCCTCTCCTCCCCAAGGTACTCCTTAAAGTCAGACAGGAGAAGCCAAAGATGATACTGATTGCACCAGACTGGCCCCGCCAGCACTGGTACCCAATATTAAGGAGCTTGTCTCAATGCCCAGCTTGGACCCTACCTCAAGTACCGCAATGCTGTCTCAGCAAAACAGTCAGATCCTGTACAGCCAGCTCAGGACTTTAAACATGGCAGCATGGCGGATAATGTAGTCATACTAAACACACCTCTCAACAAAGCTCTGATGGATGTCATTTTGGAAGCCAGAAGGCCTAGTACTAGAAAATCTTGTGCTGGAAAATGGAAGAGATTCTGTGCTTGGAACCAGGCACAAGGAACAGTTACAGCTGTGCCAAATATTCCTCAGATTTTACAATACTTAACTGAGATGCTGGACAAAGGCCTAACTTTCTCATCTATTAAAATTCATTCCTCTGCCATTTCGGCTCATTACAATGCAGAGCCACCAATCTTTTCTCATCCCTTATTAAAACAGTACCTCAGAGGAACCAACATTTTAAGGCCTCCAAGGAGATCACCAATGCCTGCATGGGACCTCAACTATGTCTTGGAAAAACTCACCCTGCCTCTGTTTGAGCCAGCTGCTACTGCTGATATAAAGTTTTTATCTTGGGAAACAGCTCTCCTCCTAGCAATAACTTCTGCAAGATGAGGTTCAGAGCTACAGCACTCATGGCTGTGGAACCTTTTATTATTTTTTATCCGGACAGGGTCTCCCTGCGGACAAACCCAACATTTATGCCTAAAGTGGTGTCCAGTGTGGCTCTTAACCAAACCATTTGTCTGCCAACTTTTTATCCACATCCACAGAACAAGGAGGAAAGAATTCTGCATTCTTTGGACATGCACAGCTTAGATTATACTTGGATAGAACCAAAGTTTTCAGAAAAACAGAGCAATTACTAGTGGCATATGCTGCAGGATCACAAGGAAAGGCTATCTCAAAGCAGACTATTTCAAAGTGTTTAGGCCACTGCATTTGTTTCTGCTACTTATACCATGGCAAGCCAGTGCCTAAGGGCATTAGGCCACATTCCACCAGAGCTGCAGCCACTTCAGCAGCCTTTCTCAGGGGAGTACCAACCAAGGACATTTTAGAGGCAGCTACTTGGAGTTCAGTGCACACCTTTACAAAGCACTATCATCTGACACTCTACTCTAAATCCAGGGCAGGCTTTGCCACTGCAGTTCTGCAGGGTCTCATAGCTGCTCCTAATGCTGTTTAGCTCCAGCCTCCCAACCATAGCTTTGGGAATCTACCCAAATGTAATGACTGCAAGAGTGAAACACGAAGAACCTAGTACAGTTGTGTACACTTACCATAAATGTAGATGTTCGAGTGTATTCACTGTTGCAGTTCAGGTTACCCACCTGCCATCCCCCTTTTCTTCTGATGGAGCCCATCTTTCCTTCTCTGATTTATACAACCTATGTGGTGTATTTGCTTTTGGATGAAGGTAAAGTTTATATTGCTGCATGTTATTTTATATATAGATATAAATTTTGACTACCCTTTTCGGGGGCACCTGACATATGGGGCAAGAAAAACTAAACAAAATGGCGTCTGCTGCTGCTTTTATACCCCTGACGACAGCCGACGCAGGACCCAAGACTTTGGAATTCAGGCCGACTGAGGGCAACCTGCCAGCAGGATTACCCAAATGTAATGACTGCAACAGTGAATACACTCGAACATCTACATTTATAGTAAGTGTACACAAAAGTACTTTCTTCAATACCTGACCTAGCTTTTCCTTAACGGGGCTTCCGCATCCACTATTCGGGTGCATCTAGTTGCCATCTCCAATTTCCATGATGGTTCAGATGTAATTCCTGATGTCCTTCAAGGATGCATCTGCAGTCATAACATATGGGTTGTCCTGCCTCAGGCAGCCCTTCGGTCGGCCAGATTCCAAAGTCTGGGTCTGGCCTCGGCTGATGTCGCACTTTCCCCGACGTCAGAGCTTCTGGGGTATAAAGGCATCAGCCGACGCCATTTTCCTCAGTCTTTCTTGCCGCACGGTGCCCGAAGCAGAAGCTGTTCGCAAGTGCCGGTCGGTCAGATCCAGAGATTTCAGCTACCGAAGACTTCTAAAAAAGCTAAGTACCCCGTTGGGGACTCTTTCTTGCCTCAGCCGATGTCAGACAAAGTAAATAATTGTTTAACTTGTGGGAAACAAATACCTCATAAGGATTTCCACTCTTACTGCCTTCCTTCTTTAGGCCCAGACCACGACGTATCAGCTTGTTTAGCCTGTGCCTCCTTCAACCGACGGACACTTGGACGTCGGTCGGAGTTTGCAGAAGAGTTTTTTGGATCCGCTTTTGCATATAAAATGCCGTCGGAGACTCCGACTACACATTTAGCCAAAAAACGCAAGGAAAAGGACCGACACTCGCGGCCCGCGATTTCGGCTGAAACCACGGTTAGGCCTACCGCGAGTGTCTCTGTTTCGGCTGAAACCGAGTCCTCAGTTCTTCCTTCTGCCGAAAACATTCCTCCGACAACCGAGGCCAGAGAGGCTTCGGCTGAGTCGGCTACAGAAATTCCTACCGAAGAAGCAAGCGCACAAGAATTGTCCGACACCATTCCGTTGGACATTTCTACACCTGCACGTGGGGCAGCTAGACCCCCTGCTTCTATGTCTATTAAGGCCTTCTCCAGGGCTAAAGCAGCTAAAATTTCAAAAGCTTTACCAGCAAAATCTACCTCTGAGACCTTCCTCAAGTTCTCAGATTCTCAGCCTTGCTGAGGACCTTATATCTCTGATTAGGGGTTCCCAACCTCACCCAGACAGGGCCTCACAACCTCCTCCTGACAAAAGGCCTAGGACTGAACCCCCTGAACCTCTCTCCTCTGATTATTCCTCGGATGGATCTGATTTATCAGACCATCAGGAAGGACCATACTCACCTTATGAGGATTCGGATGCAGAAGACTCTATTCCTTCTGCCTCCCCCCCAGAAGAATTTTCCTTTGGGGAGACTTTGCACTCAATGAGGGAACACTTTCAATGGCAGGGTCAGGATTTTTCTGATTCTAGGAAAAGACTAAGGACCTTTTTACACTTGCCACAGCATAAGCCTTTAGCCATACCACCTGTGTTATCTGTTGATGATGCATACAATGATGTCAGTTCTGCCCCTGATTCTCTTCCCCCGGCCCCTGCCAAACCTGACAGATATTACAGGGTCCCGGATTCTCACTTCCACTTGTATAAAGCCCATGCTGCAGACCCAGAAACTATTTCTCAGGGCCCAAAAGGTGTTGCCACTGCCAAAAACCCCCTACCCTCTGAAAGAGAGTCAAGAGCATTAGAGAGATGGGGAAAAAAGGTTTATACATCTGCTACTCTTTCTGCCAGGGCTTTAAACTGTCAATTCCATATGATACAGTACCAGGAATATTTGTTAGATCAGCTGAATAAAAAGCTTTCCTCTCCTGAACCTTTAGACCGTAAGTCCCTTCAGGATTTGGTACACAACTCTCAGCAGGTCAGTAATCATTTCTTAAAATGTGGCTATGATGCACTGGAGGCTTCATTTAGATCAGCTATGACTGGAGCAGTGATTCGAAGGCATGCCTGGCTAAAAGAGCAATCCTTGCCAGACCAAGTCAAGTCTAAACTCCTAGATGCTCCAATGGAGAAACAAAGTTTATTTGGCTCCCCTGCACAGGAGATTCTAAAGAAAGTGGAAGAAAAAGCTAAATCTGTGCAAACAGTCAAGGATTTTCTGCAGGTCCTACCTCCGAGGTTCAGCAGAAACTGGCCTTCAAAACATTGGTCCTTTCCAGACACCTCCAGAGCACAGAGGGGCAGGAATAGATGCCCAAGAAGCAGAGGTCAATCAAAGGGTGCCTACAGGGGTCGTCAGTGGCAACCTGCCAACCAGAGGAGTACCGCCACAGCTGCAACTACAACCACTTCCACAGGACAGGCACAATGACTTGGCTCTGATTCCGCCTACCAGGGAACAACTGGAAGCACCCTTGGGCGGAAAGTTGGCTTTATTTTCAAAAAACTAGCATTGCATTACAAAAGACAAATGGACATTGCAAACAATAGACAAAGGATACAGGTTTCACTTCCACACTTTACCAAAAAAGAGCGGAATGCCAAACCTTCCACCAAACCAGAAGCCAGAGGCTCTAAGACAAATCAACAATTTACTTCAGATGAAAGCAATAGACAGGGTACCATCTATGGAACAAGGCCAAGGATTTTACTCCAGACTATTCCTTGTACCAAGAAAAGAAACTCAATGGAGGCCTATTCTCGACTTGTCCGCACTAAACACATATCTCATTGTGCCAAAATTCAAGATGCTGACCCTACAGCAACTTCTTCCCATGTTGGGCAAGGAGTCTTGGCTGGTGACTCTAGATCTCAAGGAGGCATACCTGCACGTCCCTATACGACCAGATTGCAGAAGACACCTCAGATTTCTTGCAGGATCAGAGCATTATCAATTCTCAGCATTGCCCTTTGGCTTATCTACTGCGCCCAGAGTATTCACGAAATGCCTGGCATCAGTAATTGCACATTGCAGGCTTCAGGGAATTCAAATCTACCCATACCTGGACGACTGCCTAATACAAGCGGACAACAAGACAAAACTAATAAAGGATTTGGCCTATGTCATACAACTGTTACAGGCCTTGGGATACACAGTCAACATCCAGAAGTCAAGACTAGTGCCATCCCAAAGGATAACATTTTTGGGTGCGGATCTGGACACAATAACTCAGATGGCTTTTCTCACAGAAGAAAAACAAAAGCAACTCCCAGTCTACTTCATGGCTTTGACAAGACAAACTCAGCTTACTGCAAGGAAAGTCCTGCAGGCCCTGGGTTACGTGGCATCCTGCATAATCTTGATCCCGCATGCCAGGCTGCATATGAGGAAATTACAATGGTACCTAAGGAATGTATGGTCTCAACACAGACACAGTCTAGAAACCATGATACCAATCATTCCATGCCTGAAAAAAGAATTCCTGTGGTGGGCTCAGGCCTGCCAGACCAACAGAGGGTTGCCTTTCAACAAACCACAACCAAGGCAGACCATCACCACGGATGCCTCAGACCTAGGCTGGGGAGCACACATGGAAGACAAGTGTATCCAAGGCCTATGGTCTCAGGACCAGCTGAATCTACACACAAATCTAAAGGAGATGCTGGCAGTGAAGCATGCAATCGAGGCATTCAAATCATTCCTCCAGCAAGGACATCTGCTGATAAGGACAGACAGTACCACAGTCATGTGGTACATCAACAAACAGGGAGGCACACATTCCTACCCTCTATGCCGGATGGCAATGGACCTGTGGAACCTAGGCCTGAATCTCAACATCCAACTGCAGGCCAAATTCGTACCAGGAAAAGAGAATTCACTAGCAGACAGCTTAAGCAGAACTACCACGGATGCTCACGAATGGATGCTGCATCCAGACATCTTCAAAATCATAACAAAGAAATTGGGAATGCCAGAGATAGACCTGTTCGCCTCCCCACTCAACCACCAACTGAAGAAATTCTGCTCAAGAGAATACCACCCACAAGCCTGGAGGGTGGACTCCCTCTCTTTCAGCTGGAAGGCCCTAACAGTTTATGCTTTTCCACTTCTCCCATTGATGTACAAAGTTTTACTGAAGATCAGGGAGGAACAGCCAAAGGTGATTCTGATAGCTCCAGACTGGCCAAGGCAGCATTGGTATCCGCTACTGAGAAGCATGTCTCGGACGAACTCATGGCCTCTACCCCTATGGCCTTTACTTCTAACGCAGAACAACTACAAGACCCTGCATCCAAGCTTGAAAACGCTGCAGCTAACTGCCTGGAAAATTGCTTAAAACAAAACCAAACTGTTTTATCTCAGAGGGTCAAGGACATTATCCTGGAGGCTCGCAGACCCTCCACAAGAAAAACATACTCAGCTAAATGGAAGAGATTCCTCATTTGGAGTGCATCAAAGGGTACAAATGTCACACTGGCAAACCTAGCACACCTCCTAGAATACTTAGCAGAACTATTCCACAATGGCCTGTCCTATTCTTCCATTAAGATTCATGCTTCAGCAATTTCAGCAGAGTACAACATGGATCCTCCTATCTTCTCTCACCCTCTCCTCAGACAATTTTTAAGAGGATCAAAAATGTAAAACCTCCAAGGAAACCCCCTCTGCCTGCATGGGATCTCAATTTTGTGCTGGAAAAATTAACACTACCCCCTTTTGAACCAGCAGCATCAGCAGTCTTACAGTTCTTATCTTGGAAAACTGCTTTCCTTCTAGCAATCACTTCAGCAAGAAGAGTATCCGAGTTACAGGCATTAATGGCAGTGCAGCCTTTCCTTATTTTTCACCAGGATAGAGTGTCTCTGAGAACCAATCCTACTTTCATGCCAAAGGTGGTATCCAGGGTATCCTTGAACCAAGATATTCATTTGCCTACGTTCTTCCCTAACCCACAGAACAGGGGGGAAAAACTATTGCACACTGTGGATGTACACAGACAACTACGCTACTATCTGGACAGAACTAAAACCAGCAGAAAAACTGACCAACTTCTGGTAGCATATGCAACTGGAGTGCAAGGAAAAGCAATTTCCAAACAGACAATTTCAAAATGGATAGGAAATTGCATTCGATTCTGCTACTCTTTTCATGGAAAGACAACTCCTGAAAATATCAGGCCTCACTCCACAAGAGCCACAGCCACCACTACAGCTTTCCTACGAGGAATGGCTACCAAGGACATTTTAGAAGCTGCTACTTGGAGCTCCATGCATACATTTGCCAAGCATTACAATCTACCTTTATACTCCAGATCCCGAGCAGGTTTTGCAACTGCAGTTTTACAGGGGATCTTAACTACACCATCATTATCTTAGTACCTCCTCCCCCAGTTTGGCTATGGTATTCTACCCATATGTTATGACTGCAGATGCATCCTTGAAGGACATAGTACAGTTTTGTACCTACCATAAATGTAGATGTCCGATAGGTATGCATCTGCAGTCAGGATTACCCACCCTCCTTCCCCTCTGTGGTATTCCTAGGGTGCTTACCCCTCTTTTAGCTAGCTGGGGGAATCTGTTATGGTGTATTTGTTTGTATGTATATATGTATATATATATTTTGCTTGCTACTGTTTGTAATTTTCAACATTTATCCAAATTTAGCCTTCCTAGAGGGCACCTGGCATCTGGGGCAAGAAACACTGAGGAAAATGGTGTCGGCTGATGCCTTTATACCCCAGAAGCTCTGACGTCGGGGAAAGTGCGACATCAGCCGAGGCCAGACCCAGACTTTGGAATCCGGCCGACCGAAGGGCTGCCTGAGGCAGGACAACCCATATGTTATGACTGCAGATGCATACCTATCGGACATCTACATTTATGGTAGGTACAAAACTGTACTTTATATCTTCTCGTCTGTGTAAGACCTCCTTGAAGGGGATTTTTCATTCTAGACCTCCCATTAGACAACCTATGGAATCATGGAATCTGTCTAGGGTGCTTCAAACTTGGCTCTACTTCCATTCGAGCCGGCTGCAACCTGTGATGTGAAGTTTCTGTCCTGGAAGACCTCGTTTCTGGTGGCATTTACTTCAGCCAGATGTGTATCAGAGCTGCAAGCATTATGCATTGAGTCCTTATTTGATTTTCAATAAAGACAGAGTATCACTTCGCACCAGTCCCACTTTCTTACCCAAGGTTGTTTTGGAATTCTCTATTAATCCTTCTGTTGAGTTGCCCATGTTTTTCCCTAATTATACCAACAAAGGGGAATACTGTCTCTATTCCTTGGATGTCCACAGACAGTTGCGTTTTTATTTGGACAGGACAAAGTCATTTCACAAGTCATCAGCTTTTTGTTGCCTTTGCGGGCTCTAGAAAGGGATCAGCAGTGTCTGTTACCTTGTCTAAATGGCTTAGGGATTGCATCTCTTTTGTTCTCTGGAGGAGGAATCCGCTCCTGGCCACATTAAACCTCATTCCTTTAGAGCTGTGGCCGCTTCTGTCGCCTTTCATGCTAGGGTTTCCATGGATGATATTTGTGCAGCTGCCACCTGAGCTAAACCCCATACCTTTATCAAGCATTACAAATTGGATCTGATCTCCAGGGGAAGAGCTGACTTTGGCTCTATGGTTCTCCAGAATGTTCTTCCATGAGGGCCACCCAGATTCTGTAGTAGCTATGGACTCTGTCCAGTCAGCGAGGAATGGAAGAAGATTAACAACTTCAGATAAAGAAGTTATGTCTTACCATAACGGTCCATCTGAGTTTTTGATCTTCTTCATTCATCACACCCTCTCACCTTCCCCCGTCAAGGGTTCCTGGCAGATCTTCGGGTCATTTTGGTGTGTTAGGGTGTTTGCGGAGAGATGGCCTCTGCCTTTGTTTCTGTTTCTTATATATGTTTCTACTATATGTTCTGCAAACTCGATCTGAGGTATGGGATGAAGGGCATTGTGGGTAGTAGCGTGGCTCGAGAGTTTGGTGTACACTATCTTGGTATTTGGCCGACTCGTACCCATCAGTGATGAATGGAAGATGATCAACAACTCAGATGGAACGTTATGATAAGACATAACTTCTTATCTGAAGTAGTTAACTTAATTTGGTCTACTCTACAACCTGTGGGTATCTGATCCGATTCGGATCCGAGCCGGTAGCTTTCCAAGCTTACAGATCAGAGCTCCAAGCTCCTCCCCCTTACCCTGCTACCTCCTTGTAACCCTCAGATCTCGTTTGCCACGGCTAAGATAGCTTCTCAGAACAAGCTCCGAGTGGTTTTGCGAGTAGTTTAACATTAGATTTCTAATATCTTTAATTTTTTTCTCTATATTCCCTTGTATGTGTGTGAACCCCAGCTAGTTATCACAGTGGTTCCTGTTTTCTTTAGCTATAGTTTATTTAATTGTTTAGTCAGCTAGTTCCCCTCCCCCCACCAGAGTGTGTGAAGGCGTGTGCTGTTCCATCTTTTCTTTTACAATGGCCGAAGGCCCCAAGGCCATTTTTTTCTAAATGCACCGAGTGAAGTCATAAGCTGTCCCCAGCAGATGGCCACACTCGGTGTGTGTTATATCTGGGTGTGGAACACTTTCCACAGGCTGCACTATTTGTGCAGCCTTTAATCCCAGGGCATTAAAAGACAGAAAGGCCAAGCTTATTTTAGCGGGCCTTCAGCCACCAGATTCTTCAGCTTCTGCTGTGGTGCCAGCCATTACCACGGCTGCTCCACCTGCCGCTCTCGATACCCTGGCCGGGACTCACCCTCCCTCTTTGGCCCAGGAGGAAAGGGAGGGCAGAAAAAAGGATAGGAGAGACAGGGAGAGAGAAAAGGAGAAACACCGGAGCCATAAAAGGCGGTCTTAGTCGACTTCCTCGGCTCCATCTAAAGTTACTGCTTCTCCCTTGAAGGTCTCCGAGTCTACCCCCTCTCGGCTCTGATCCTTTAGTTTCTCCCCGGAGCCAGAGGAGGAGACTCTCTCACCTTCTTGGTCATCATGGCGAGCTTCCCGGCTGCCTTCGGTGGCCTCTAGTAGGTCTACAAGGAGTTTGTCGGACGCAGGTATGGATCGGATGATGTGTCAATTTTTGCAGGCTCAAATGCAGATGGGGGAGCTCGACACCCTTTTTTATCCCTATTGCTCCTTCTCCGACCCGCTTTTAGGTCTTGGAGCTGTCTGATCTGGCTAGCTTCGGAGCCGGGGTGGGGCTGGCTCCAAAAGCGTTTCTGCCTTCGGCACCGACCATGCCCTCAGGTCTATCGGATCCAGGATTCTTGTCGGATCCGAGCTCTCGGAGCCGTGGGGCGGGTGTCTGATCTGGAGGGGCTAGTGGAACTTTGGCCCCGTCCAGGTCGGGTCACACTACCCTTTCGGATCCGATCGGGTCGCCTTCGGCTCAGATCCGTACGTCGGAGCCGAAGGGACTGCTCTTGGATCCAAGGGAGAGCAGGTCACCATCAGCATTCGACGTAGTGGAGAGGGTCCTCTCGAGAGACTTGAGACCCCCGGTTCTTGCTCCGGACCAACCAGTCGCTCCCACGCAATTGAGCCTATCCTCCATTATCCGACCCCAGGGACAGCCTGCGCTTACGTCCCAGATGGTTCCCTTGGAGGAACAGGACATCGCTGGTGAGGCCTCTTCGGACAGATCCCCCCCCCCCCCCCCCCCCTGAGGAGGTGCCTCACACGCAGAAGTGCAGGAGGAGGCACTTGGACTCAACTGAGTCACTCACGTAAGACACGGACCTGGAGGAAGGGGAAGGCTCCCCAAGATCACCCCCCCTTGAAGACATCTCCTTTGGAGACTTCATGGAAATTACGCATTAGGGGAGGGTGGTCCGCCCAAAATCCTTCCTCGGACGAGTCCGTGTTTCTGGAGGCGTTTGACGCAGGCCCATCTACCTCTTGGGCCCCCGCCCCCTCGCCGACCCCCTGGTAGATCTTATTACTACCAGGGCGTGGAAGGAGCCGGACACTGTGGAGCCGATCCCCAAACGTCCCGACAAAATACTGAGCCCCCCCCCTCCCTCAGACAAGGCTTGTTGGAGTAAGGGTGCCCCTGTGGATGCTATGGTGGTGGCGGCGGCGGCCACCAAGAAGGAACAAGCGGAGGAGAGTTCCTCGGTGCATCCTCCAGATAAGGATTCTCAGATGATGGACCGTTTGGGGAAAGTGGATGATCTCTTCAGCGACCTTCTCGGTAAGGTCTGTGAATTACATGGCACATGTTATTCGACTCCAGCGGGACCTGATTAAGGAGTACGCTGGATCACCCCCAGAGTCCATGTCGGCCAAGGACAAGTGTACGATGTTCATCTCACATTGCTGCAGTCCTTGCATATGGGTAGTCCGCTGTCCTCGGTCGGCCCGAATACCCAGAACTGACATCAGGCGCCAGGGTATAAGGCGCATGACCCGTATATCCTAAAGCGCTCTTTTTGCCGCGCCGACCAGAAGCAGTGTCAGTGCGCCGGCCAAAGCAGTTAAAATTTTGAAAATTTATTCTGAGTTTCAGACCCGATCCAAGTTTGGCTAAGTACCCTAGAATAATTTTTTTGTTTTTCTTTGCTTCATCCCGGATGTCAGAAAAAGTGAATAATTGTATTTCTTGTGGGAAACAGATACCGCATAGGGATTATCACTCTCTTTGTATTCCTTGTTTGGGACCTGAGCACAACGTGGTCGGGTGTCGCTGAGCTAGGTAATAAGCGACACACCATAAAGTAGGGGGTTAGGTGATGGCGGCTGTCTTCGGTGGCGTGTATAATAATATAATATGCCGTCGGATCCTCCGGCCACTACCTTGGCATAAAAACCAGGCAGGATGAGTCGTCCGTTCGGACGCGGTTCTCTAAAACAAAGCACGGGAATCTGTGGATCCAGCTGAGGTTTGCCTTCCAGCCTAAAACACATGCTTAAAATGGCTGAAGATTTGATTACTTTAATTAGAGGTTCTATGCCCCCTGATAAAAAAAGGCCTGTGGTGGAGCCAGAGGTGGAAAGTTTGGAGGCTTCAGATGACTCAGAGTCTGGCTGAAGACATTCAGGATTCCCCCTCCTTATTCTGATTCTGATGCAGAGGATTCCACTCCTTCTGCTTCTCCTCCAGAGGATTTTTTTTTTTCAGAAACACTACACTCTAGGAGCATTTTAAATGGGAAGGTCAGGATTTCTCAGATTCGAAAGAGGCTAGGGAATTTGTGTTTTACCACAACATACCCCCTTGGCTACCTCCTGTTTTTTTGTTGTGTTCAGCGTTTTTTTTAGGCTTCCCTTCCCTTAATCCAGATTCTGCTCGCCTCCCCAGGATATTACACCCATTACCATAAATGTCATGCCTATGGTCTATATCATAATGAGAGTCCTAGAGTGCTGAGAAGGTAGCCCAGGGGGGGTAAAGAGGGTCAGAGCTTCTGTTGTAAAGAATCCGTCCCTATAGATAAAGGAGCTAGAGCTTTGGATAGATGGGGTAAAAAAAATATACCTCTTCTACTTCTTTAGCAATGAGGGCTTTGTGCCAGTTTCATATGTTAGTTGAAGTATCAGAATTTCCTCCTTACTCAACTTAAAAAAAGTGGATGCTTTGGCAGAGGAGTGTAAAAACAAAGAGACTACAGGATTTGGACACATTTTTGATGGGGTGGTAAGCATTGCAGTGTGTTGATGCCTTACAGCCTTACAGGCTTCTTCCAGGGTGGCTGCCACAGTTCTTACTTTGTTCAGCACCACCGTTATGGATTGTTGGAGCACGTTATGTTGGTTATGTTAAAAAGATTTTTTCAGTCCTTTACTTTGTTTGGTTTCCTTTGTTGGTCCAGATAAAGAAAATGGAAGAATGGAAGTCTATGCAGACTGTTAAAGAGACTTGCAGGTGCTTTTTGCAGTGGTGCAGCCTTGAATTGGAGGGTGATTCTCCGGGGTATACTGTTTCTCTTTCTGGGTCTAATCTAGAATCTAGACGGTAGGGAGAGAGAGCTCAGCTTTCTTCAGCTCCTTTCACAGTGAGCACAGGCCTTCACCTGCACAATCTTCAGGTGAGGGCAGGAGCCCTTTAGAGGCTCAAACTTTAGGTTCGAGCAGCCTTCATTTTCAGCTGCCAGAAGCTTCTTGCATGGCAGCTCCTTTGGGAGAACAGAAAAGGACTTTTAGCAAAATTGCAATTAGTCACCCAAGACAAATTAGTCACCCATTCAATCCTCGTTTTGCACATGCCTTTCTTTCCGAGGCCACAGTTCAGGCTTCCATCTCGAACAAGGGTTTCAAAGATCAGGTGGCCTGCGAAGTGGGCCCAGGGTTTTTCTGGGTCAGACTCTGCTCATTAGAAAGTTCTTTTTCCTGGGAGCCTTTTAAAAGTATTCAAAAACAAAGACGTTGGGCAGTGAGTTTTCATCTCAGCCTGTTTCCTACGATTTGGAAGTAACAAAGCATGAAAGTGTAACTATCTTGGTTTATTACAAACTGTTTCATACTGGTTCTTGTTGGGATCAGCAATGTTTCTAAGGGGAACATGTAGGAGGACTATCTGGCAAAGATCACTGGATGCGGGTGTTGGATCCAGTTCTGGCTCAGTGATTTTGGCTTTCCTTGGCCTAGGAATACAAATTTATTTGTTCACATGGGTTGCCCTTCCTTGGAGCTACTTGCTTCAGGTACTGGTCCTTTTATTTATGATTATTTAGTTGATTCTTGTTGTTCTTGGGATCTGCAATTTCTGTGTTCACATCTGCATACAAAGCTATCGATACTCTTGTGAACAGTTACAGCTCTTATGGTGTGACACTGAAAACAGCTTCAAACAAGAGAACCTTGCTCTGTGCTTCACAAGAGTTTCTTAGGTCACAGAGACCCACAAGACTCTTTGCAAACCTTGAGGTGAAGGACCATTATCCTGTAACCTTTTCTGGTCTAACTTCAAGGAAGGCAAGAGGCTTGGGACAAACAAGATGGGCTCAATCTTGTATTATCAAAATGCTTCCACACAAACTCCTGACTGCAGGGAAAAGTGTCAAGCCTTAAATTTCAATGCTTCAAAATGTGCAACAGGAACACACTGTCATTCAAATAATACTTTGTATCTCATAAGGAACATGTGCTTCTCAGGAGACAAGGCCAGCACACCTCATACTCTGTGGATTCAAACAATGCTTTCAGTTCAAACAGACTTGATCAGACTCTCAAGATGAGACCCAAGACACAGGACTGTGAAAATGGGGTTCAGAGAGTGTGATTCCAGCAGACTGTTTGCCTCGGACAACAAACAGAGGAACACAACAAAAGGAGATGTTAGTGGTCCAATGGCCTCAAGGATTTACTTTTTTCAGTAACAAACCCTTGGCAGATGTTAAACATCACACACAACACAAACAAGCCAAAGGACAATCAACCAGCAACTTGGACTCCATTCGCATGCTTAGACAACACAGCATAGTGATTCCCTGAGACTTGAAATTCAGTTTACACCTTCCACTTTTGAATTGTAAGCACTGAACTCCTGCACAGAACTGCTGTTCAGTCTGACACAGGATTCTCAGTTGCCCAATTTGGCTACCAATGCACAGGTCCACAGTGCAGAGTGGAACAATAGACATCTCTCTGTTCCAATTCCACTCAATGCCTGGACAACTCTGCATTTGGCCAAGTTCCAAACTCCACTCAGCAGACAAGACAAGCCATCCATATTTCTTCTCCAAGTCGTTGGCAGTTGCCAGGAAATTCTGCAAAATGGAGCCTATAATGCTTGGAGCCTGCCCTTTCCTTTCCATTCAGTCCCCTCCTATCATTCCGTCCTCGAATCTCACACCTTCCCCTGCATCCAAGTTGCATCTCTCTCCTCTTGGCCTCCTCCTCTGCCTCTCAGGTCTGCTCACGCTCCTTTGGGCAAGGATTTCACTTCTGTCCCACTGCTGAAGTCTCAGTCTCTGCTTCTCGTGGGCGCGAGTTGATTCCGCTGGAGGGTCTGCAGGTTTATTCTTATTTTCCTGAATGTGACTTTTTCTTCTTCTCAGGCCTACTGAGTTATTAGACCCGGGTTAAATTGAAATCCAGTTTTTATTTGGAGCAAAAAGTAGGACTTTTATGAAGGTCCTGATGATTTAAGTGTTTCTCTTATTCTCTTTGTTGTTTTTTTTAAGATAAGGAGAGAGGGTAAAGGATTTTGAGGTTTCAAGCCTGGGTCTGCTCATTATGCTAGTATCTGGCCCTTTAATTAAATTTCTTTGTTGCAAATCTTTTCTTAGAGGGGCAAAGAACATAAGACCCCTTATGCAGGTCCTGTGACTCTCTGAAATTCTCACATTGTGTTGGAAAACTCTACTTTACAACCTTTGAGCTATAAGCTACTATTTCTAGTTAAAGTTTTGATTTGGATTTACTTTTTACTTTTAAAGGCCTTCTTTATAAAGCCTTGAAGTGGTTATTTCATTGCCCTTGCTTTTTTTGTAAGGGTTTTTATTACAAGGATAACCATTCTTTACTGCATTAATAATTTTTTTTTTGCACAATTAAAAGATCACTTAGGACCAGGCCTATCTTTTTAGTGGTTTGTATCTTTTTTTTGAACCCCAAAATTTTTTTGGAATTTAGACTGGCACTATTCATAGGCTTGAGCAGAACTATTTGTTTATTCAGAAAGTTTATTTGGCATTTCTATTGCTGTCTGAGCAGATTTGCTTTGTTTTCATAGGGGCTAGCTGTTTCAAAATTCTTTTTTTTAAAGGTTACTACTTTTGTGTCAAATTTAGTTGTTTCCTGTTTCTACTGCAGATTTTCACTCTCCTCACTTCTCAGCTTCGCTACTGCCACTTCTACAGCCTTTTAAGGGGTTGCCACTTCAGTATTGGAATTTTAGCTGATTTTAGTGCATACTTTTTACTTCCACTTTGGCTCAGCTCCTTTATTCTAAATCTAGGGCTGGTGGACCACAGCAATTTTCCAGGGCATTACTTTTCTATCCAATGCTTTATGATTTTGCCATTACCCTAATACTCTTTATTTTGGATCTACGCTAGGATGTGAGACTGCAGGAATACAACAGTATGGTGAAACTCTATTATTCTCCTAGTTTTGCTTTGGGATTTTCACCTGCAGGTTGGGGATTCCTCATTTTGCCTTGACAGTTATAGTTTGAACTGTAACCTAGTATTTATTTGTACATGCATTAATGTAGATTTTACTGTGGCTGGTTTGCTGCTCTCTTTGGCGCCTCCTGCGTTGGCCTTCTGAGTACTGTTTTGATAAATGGGCCCATACTGGCGTTATCAGCCTGATTTTATGCAGTGACCTGTATGGACCGACTGGCGCCATTTTTGGAGCCGCCCTGACATGTGGTTTCGGTGACATCACAGGACATGGCGTCGTTCATGCGGCTTTTTCTGGACTGGTGGCTCTGACAGCGGAGTACCGGCATGCATGGAACGGCCGTCCCAGGATCCCATCTTGGCAATGGCTCTTAGACCCTTTACATCGAGGATGCTCATTCTTACTCTCAGCAGAGCTCTGGGGCGTCGAACACGGGCGATCATAGTGGCTCACATCGAAGTACCGCTGCTTCCCTACCATTGGAGCTCTAACAACAGAGCGCTTGGCTTCTCCAGGCGGCTCCAATGATGCCATGCTGCACGTCTAGGAATCGCACGAGCGGGGAAGTCGTCTTACGAAGAGCGGCCTGGCTCCATCTTTGGCGACTTGCTTCTGCTCCCCAGAGGTCCTATTCCAGGAACTAAGAGAGACAGAAGAAGATGTGTTTCCAGAAGACTCAACAACCCTGTTTCGCTCCGGAGACCTCGTCCTTCAGAGGCAGAGGAGGACAAGATGGACGCTGGCCCAGAGGCAGAGGGGGCCCAAAGAACTTTGGGTCGAGAGAACCTTTCTCGGACCGACCCGCGCAGCAGCCCTGAGGGGTTGCCCGACTACCCTTCTCTGGAGGCAGTCGGGGGGGGGGTGGCGCTTCTCGGAACATCTAGCCAAATGGGAGTCCATCACCACAGATCGCTGGGTGCTCCAAATTGTATTCAGAGGATATTCAATCCCCTTCTTAACTTCCCCTCCTCGATCACGAGGAATCCCCGATGTCCCACCCAGTCAGAGGGATGCAGCAGATATAGAAATTCAAAAGCTGCTAAGAAAAAGAGCAATCCAGCCCGTCCCCCCAGGGCAGTCCGGATTAGGGTTCTACTCCAGGTTTTTTTTGGTGCCAAAAAAGATTGGGGACCTAAGACCCATACTCGACCTATCAACACTGAACCTGTCAGTACTTCAAGAGAAATTCCGGATGGTCACTATTCAATCTATCTTCCCACTTTTACAGGAGAACGACTGGATGTGCTCAATAGACCTCCAAGATGTGTACTACCACATTCTTATGGACAGACTATCCAGGAGGTTTCTCCGCTTTCAGCTAGGAGCCAGTCACTACCAATTCAGGCTCCTACCCTTTGGTCTCACCACAGCCCCCAGGGTGTTTACCAAGGTCATGGCAGTAGTAGCGGCCCACCTGAGACTTCAGGGCATACAGGTCTTCCTGTACCTCGACGAGTGGCTCCTTACCGCCCCCACCATGCATCAACTTTGCTCAAACGGAGATTGTTACAACTACCTCAACAACTAGGGATCTCGATCAACCTCAGGAAATCATCCCTTCAACCCACTCAAATTTTGGATTTCATAGGGGCCAGGATAGACACAACACAATCCAGAATTTTCTTGACCACCGACAGGCTACGCAATCTTTACCTCCAAATCTTGGACCTATTACCGTCCCCCGCACCACCGGCCGTATTGGTCCTGAGGGCCCTGGGATCCATGGCGGCTCCCATTACTCTCTCTCTGTTCGCACGTCTAAAGATGAGAATCCTTCAGTAGACTCCAAGTGCAATGGTCTATTCTTTTTCAACCCCTATTCCTCTCAGCAGGGTGTGCAAGGAGTCGCTCCTCTAGTGGCTTCATTCCACAGACCTTCGGGAAGGACGCCCTTTTGTCCTACCTCCCCCACAAGTCACGGTGACCACGGACGCATCTCTCCTCAGGTGAGGTCGGGGGGCATTACAGGGGCAGAGCTGTCCAAGGCACGTGGACTCCCACAGATACCTCACTTCATATCAGTGTACTGGAGATGAGGGCTGTGCTTTTGGCGTTGCCGGCTCCCCATCACCTTCTTCCTCCGGGTACGATTGCAGTTCAATCAGACAACATGTCTGTAGTCTGGTACATAAACAAACAGGGGGGAACCAGATCCTATCCTCTTTGCAGGGAGGCCATGAGAGTGTGGGAATGGGCGATCTCCACCAACCGCTTTCTCATAGCAACGCACATTCCGGGTCGGTCAAACATCTTGGCAGACAGGCTGAGTCGAACGATTCTCTCACCTTACGAGTGGTCTCTGAACCCAACGATAGCGAACCAGATATTCCTCGCCTGGGGTCAACCTTGCTGCGATCTCTTTGCTTTGCCTTCAAACGCAAAATGCAGCGAGTTCTTCTCTCTGATACCCCCGCCAGGGGAAGCCCCCAGAGACGCTCTAGTTCATGCTTGGCCATCCAGTCTTCTCTATGCTTATCCCCCTCTTCCCTTGATAACAAAGTTCCTACAGAAAGCTCGTCGGTTGGGGAGCAGAGTTATCCTGATAGCCCCATTCTGGCCTCGCCAGACCTGGCTCCCTTACTTACGGTCTCATCTAGTACATCCTCCCTCTTTTTTTTATAGCAAGAGTCACTTTTTCTACCATAAAATTCGACTGGCTGCCATATCTAATTTTCATGCAGGAAAGGGTTGATCTTCTCTTTCAGCTTCTAGGTTATATAAAGCATTTATGTAAGGGAATTTTGCTCCTTAGAACCGCCATTGTGAAAGATCCCTTTCCTTCTTGGGATCTTATGGTTGTTCCTCAGGTCCTTACTCAAAAACCCTTTGAACAAGCTGGCAATTGCGACATGAAGTATCTTTTGTGGAAAACAATACTTCTGGTAGCTGTTACTCCAGCTAAGAGTGTGTCCGAACTTTAAGCTTGATCAGCCAAGCCTCCTTACATTTATTTTGCGACAAACAGGGTATCTCTGTGAGCCAACCCTTCCTTTATGTCTGTTACCCATTGAATCAAACATTAATTAGTCAATTCAGTTGCCAGTTTTCTTTCCCCAGTTTTTGTAGTAAAGGCGAGTTCATGCTGCACCTCTTTGATGTTCCTAGACAACCACGTTTCTAACTTCACAGAAGAAAGTGCAGAAAGTCTAACCAGTTGTTGGTTTCCTTCTCTCAAAGTCATTTGAGTCGAGCAGTTTCCAAAATTACCACTGCTAAACGGATTCCAGATTGTATTTCTCTCATTTACTCCCAAAAGGGTATTGGGTTGCCTTGAACTCCAGAAGCCCGCGCTACCAGATCAATGGCTACTTCTGCTTATTCAGCTAGAGCTTCAATTGATGACATTTGTGCTGCAGCCACTTGGTTAAAGACTCGTGCCTTTGTCTCGCACTAAAAATTGGACATTGCTTCCAGAAGCAGGGCACTTCTTGGCTTAACAGTACTCTGGCATATCCTTCCTTGAAGGCTACCCAAGAATTATGCTGCTGGGGATTCTGACCTGTCAGTGAGGAAGAATGAAAAGGACAACATCAGATTTAGGAATTGTGTAATTCCCATAACTTGGCATCTGTGTTGTCCATTTTCATTTCTTCCTCACTTCCCCTCCCAACCATTCCCCAGCCTTTGTCTCTGAGAAGTTAGCCTGAAGTAATTTAGAACCCATATTTTTTTTTTGTTTGGACTTCAAACCTTTTGCCTGTCTTTCTATAATTCTTGGACAGTAGGGCAGCAAACTTGATCAGAGGAATAAGGAAAGGTGTGTTGCATTATGGGAAGGGGGAGGAGCTCTAGACTCAGATCAGTTAAGTCTTGAAAAATGGACAAATTGGATCCAGTGTCTGATAGGAAACCCATCAGTGAGGAAGAATGAAAATGGGCAACACAGATGATAAGTTATAAGCACATAACTCCTAATTTCTTTGTGTGAAGAAAAATCTGCTTTAAATCACTTATTTTTTTCTATTGCACAGGTCACTACTCATTGTGTGCAGTCTGTGAATGATTTTGTTGATACTTTTTCTAGGGCTTTCGCCACTGGTATGGTTTCAAGGATGTTTGCATGGCTGTACCAAGAGTGTTCAGAAAGTGTCACAAGATTATGTTTCTGGGATGTTAACTAGACATCACCGTTCAAAGTGCTTTTCTTCCACAGGAAAGAAATAGAACGATATCTGGATTTATTTGTAAAGCTTTCCACTCCGACATTAGTTACTGTGATTTGAATATCACAGCATGTTGGTTCTCATGACTTCTATAATTCTCATCATATCCCTAGAAAGACTCAACATGAGAAAGATACAGTGGTATCTGAAGTCTGTTTGGTCCCAGCACCAATGCCCCTTTTCTTTTCAAATCCCATTGCTGGGGTTTGTCAAAAAAATCAGTTGGTGGAGACAAGAAATATCCCTATATCAAGGCCTCCCCTTCTTCCTTCCTGTTCCAAATCACCCATTCACCACATATGCCTCAGACTTTACTTGGGGATCAGTTTCAAGAGGGATAAATGTGCAAGGTGTGTGAGATGCCTAGTACAGACACAAGCTCAAAGTGATGAGAGTTGCTTGTCCTGATCAAGGCACTCAACTCTCTGACGTCTTTGGTTCCTGTGATCTCTTCAAATTGTAACAGACAATACCACAGTCATGTAGTAAAAAAAAAAAAAAAAAAAGGCAAGGTGGAACCAGGTCTTATCCCCTCTGGAGACTAGCCGTGTATGTTAGCTTAGGGTATAGCTTCATTCTGCATGCATCATATATTCTGTCAGAGCAAAATTGTGTGGCAGAAAGGCTGAGCAGGACAAAGACAAACCCTCACTAATGGAAACTAGATCAGTCAATTGGCAAGATTCTCCTCCAGGACTCCATGCAAGAACTGGAAGATAGTTACCTTTTCATTGGACATTAATGTTTTGTATGCTTTTTTAGCCTTCCACTATTATTGTTTGAAGATTGAGAATGAATTCCCAAGATCATTGTGGTGACCCCATTCTGGCCAAGGCAACCGTGGTTCCCCCTCCACCCCCCTTATTTGGAAATGGCAGTTACCACAAGCTTCCTCAGACTGGATCAACTATAGAAGAACATGGGGTGTCTGTGTTGGCAAGAAAGCTTGCTGCTAGAAAATCATATATTAGCAAATTAAAAAGGTTTTCTAGTTGATGCCAACAGCATAAACAGCATCCATTCAGGGCTAGTTGTGCTCTGGTTCTACAGTATTTGAATGTGTTGCTATCCTATGGCTTTTCTTACTCTTCCATCAAAGTTCATCTGTCATCCATTTCACCATGTCTGCCCATGGATCCTCTTTCGAGGGATTCTCATGTCAAAAAGTTCTTAAAGAGTTTTGCGTAATAGGCTTCTAAGAAAACCAGTGGTCCTCCTTTGGAATCTTAATTTTGTGGCAGAGAAGCTAACACCTGGGCTGTTTGAACCAGCTAACCTGGCTGACTTGAGATTCCTGACATGGGAAGCAGATTTCCTGATTGCTGTGACCTCACCAAGAAGGGTATCTGAGTTGCCTGCTCTTATGTTGCATCAGCTTTCTCTTTCCGCTGTGGCAGTGTTTCTTTCAGAATTAATTCTTCTTTTATTCTTAAAGTGGTATCAGAGTGTAGAGTAAGCCATACTATCCATCTCCCTGTTTTCTTTCCTGAACCCAAAAATGAGTGAGTGGGGATGCTGTGTATACCTTTGGTGTCCACAGACAGTTCAGGTACTGTGTTGATGGAACTAAATCCTTCAGATCTTAGGATCAATTGTTCATTTCTTGTGAAGGGAAAAAGGACTGCCTGTGCCAAGACAGACTATTTCCAGTGGTTGTCTAAAGCTATTACCTTTTCATCCAATGATATCTGTTTATGTCCAGTTCAACCTTTGGGACATTGGATCCGATCAGACCTGACTTTGGCACCTTTTACATGCTATGGATTGAGGGATGTTCTTTGTGTTTCACTGTTGCAGTCATTACATTTGGGTAATCTGCTGGCATGTTGCCCTCATTCGGCCTGATTAACAAAGTCTTGAGTCCTGCATCGGTTGCTGTCCCTTCTGTCATGGCGTTCCTTCTGACGTCATGTCAGGTCATCAGGGGTATAAAACATGCAGCCGACATCATTACCTCAGTCTTTCTTGCTGTGTGGTGCCCGAAGCAGAAGCAGTTTGCAAGTGCCGGTCGGCAGATTCCTGAAATTTTCATTTTCGAGTTTCAGAACAAAGTCTTCAACTTAAAGCTAAGTACACCGTTGGGGAAACTTTTTCTTGCTCCTTACCATTGTCAGTAAAAGTTAATAATTGCATTACTTCTGGGAAGCAAATACCTCATAAAGATTTTCATTTGTACTGTATGCCTTGCCTAGGACCTGACCATGATGTACCTTGCTGTCAGTTTTGTGCTTTATTTAATCAGCGCACAATCCGTCATCGTTACATTTTCATCTCTAAATATTTTGGTTCTTGGTTTAATTATCCAGAAATGACGTCTGTTAGCCATCCGACTATCAGAATCCCGAGGAAACGCAAAGAAAAAGACAGGCTGTTGAGGTCAAGAACTGCCAACAACGCTTCTCCTAAGCCAGTCGCAAGTTCGCCGGTACTCAGTGAGGTGCTTTTGCAGCCCCTGATACCCTCTATTTCTAATTTGCAGGCCTCTACTGAGACCCATTTGGAGTCCGGTATGCCTCGAGATGCTTCACTTTGGTATCCCGTGAATGTCTGTACCTTGGATGGGTCCGGTGCCGCTGTGCAGGCACTGGCTTCTGAGGGTGTATTTAGGCCCACAGACTTGCATATTAAACCAACTCCACTTTCAGTACTAAGGCCTAAATCTCGCTCTGTGTCTAAAAAAACAACACCTAGGCCACATGTTCAGGCCCCTGTGCCTAAAAAACAAATTATCAAAATGGCTGAAGATCTAATTACTCTAATCAGGGGTAGTCAACACCCCCTCCCCCTTCTAAGAGGCCTAGGGCTGAGCTTGACTATGAATCTTCTGAACAAGACTGTGTTTCTTCTGACTCTTCTAATGACCTGGATTTGTTCATACCTACTTGTGAGGATTCTGATGCAGAGGATTCCATTCCCTCTGCCCCCCTCCCCGAGGACTTTTCTTTTGGGGAAACTTTACATACCTTATGGAAGCATTTCCACTGGGAAAGTCAGGAATATTTTGAATCCAAAAAGAGGCTTAGGGATTTCCTCCTTCCTCAGCATAGGCCTTTGGCTATACCTCCTGTACTAGACATTGTTGATAATGTATTTTCGGAGTCCAGTATGGCCCCTGATTCCCTGCCCTCCGGCATCTAGTAAACCAGACCGATATTACAGGGTTCCTGAGTCACACAAGTTCCTTTTCAAAAATCATGTTGCGGACCCAGAAACCATTTCTCAGGGGTCCAAGGGCATTAAGGCTTCTATTGCTAAACATCCTACTCCTTCTGATAGAGACTCCAGGGCGCTGGATAGATGGGGTAAAACGGTTTATACTTCTGCAACCTTGGCTATCAGGGTTTTAAACTGTCAATTACATATGCTAAAATATCAACAGTATATCATGGGGCTGCTTAAACAGAAAATGATGTTTATTTCTGACTGTGTGGAAAATAAAGATTTACAGGATTTATTACATTCAGCTGAACAAGTTAGAAAACCTACTTTGCAATGTGGTTTTGATTCTTTAGAGGCCTCTTGCAGGGCTGCTGTTAATGGGTCTGTGCTTAGAAGGCATATTTGGCGTAAGGAGCAATCTCTACTTGATCATGTTAAAGCAAAACTGTTGGATGCTCCTTTACATCAGGACCGTCTGTTTGGCAATAAGGCTAAAGAAGTTCTATAAAAGATGTAAGATGGAGCTAAATCTATGCAAACCGTGAAATATTTCTTACAAGTGTAACCTCCAAGATTTAGTAGGCACTGGCCTACTAAGAAGTGGCCCTTTCCAGCTCCTTCCAGATCCACTCTAGCCAGCCCCAGACACACCAAAAGCACCAGGTTTCAGTCCCAAGGGACTCTCAGAACTAAGCAGTGGGGTGCCTCCACTTCCACATCTGGAAATAGCAAGACACCCCCCTATGGTAAACTGTCTCAATGACTTTCCTTTAAAATTACCAGCACTTACCTTTCAGCCGCCCCTTTGGGGGGAAAATTGCTCTTCATGCAAACAACTGGCAACTCATAACCCAGGACAAATGGGTTTTAAATAGTGTTCCAGGGATACAGATTTCATTTCCAAATGTTGCCAACTCCAAACGGGTGGCCAGACCTGCCCCCAAATCAGTGGGCAGAGGCTCAGAAACAAGTTCTTTCCCACTTAAAAATGGGGCTATTCAGCCAGTACCAGAAGAGGAAAGGGGACAAGGTTTCTATTAGACTTTTCTTGGTACCCAGAAAAGACCAGTGATGGCATCCAATTCTTGACCTGTCTACTCTAAAAACCTTTCTGGACATTCCAAAATTCAAGATGCTGGCTCTTCACCAGTTACTTCCTATGCTAGGCAAGGATTCCTGGTTGGCAACTCTAGATTTAAAAGAAGCTTACCTGCATATACCAATCAGGGAATCTTGCAAAAGATACCTACTCTTCAAAGCAGGCTACTTGCATCATCAGTTCTCTGTACTGCCCGTTGGCTTATGTACTGTGCCCAGGGTATTCACAAAGTGCCTGGCTCCAGTATTTGCATTTTGCAGGCAAAGAAATATTCAAATATACCCATACCTGGACGATTGTCTAATTCGGGCAGAAAACCAGGCCATACTTATAAAACATCTGGTATTTGTGAAAAGGGTTCTAACTTGTCTAGGGTACACCATAAACAAAAAGAAATCACAACTGGTACCCTCTCAACAAATTACATTCCTGGGTGCAAGCTTGAATACAGCTGCACAGATGGCTTACCTCACGCCAGAAAAGCAAATTCATTTGGTGACCTTCAAACAGGTGGCCACAAAAACCCTGCTATTTGCAAGACAAATACTGTAAGCCTTGGGGTTCATGGCCTCCTGCATTCTTCTAATTCCATATGCAAGACTGCATATGAGGAAACTTCAGTGGTGCTTAAAAAGTTTATGGAGTCAGCATTGTCACAGCCTGGAAACAATGATTCCTATCATACCTTGCCTACGCCTAGAGTTCCTATGGTGGGCAGAGGCCTGCCACCAAAACAAGGGACTGCCATTCATACCACCCCCTGCCGCCCAAACCCTAACTACAGATGCATCAGACTATGCATGGGGGGCTCATCTGGCAGGGAAGTGCATTCAGGGCAAATGGAGCCCAAATCAAATGCACCTACATATCAATCAAAAAGAAATGTTAGCTGTACAGAATGCTCTGACAACCTTCAAGGACTACCTTCATCCAGGGCAACTAATAGTAAAGACAGGCAACACCACGGTTATGTGGTACATAAACATGCAGGGGGGGTACCCATTCCTACCCCCTCTGCAGACTAGCCATGACATTGTGGAACATGTCCTTGAGCTATCAAGTACAACTACAAGCTCAATTCCTGCCAAGAAAGCTGAATTCTCTAGCAGACTAAGCAGAAATCACATGGACCCACACGTATGGAGACTAGAACTACGGATTTTCTACATGTTGACAAGCAAATGGGGAAGCCCAGACACAGATCTATTTGCCTCCCCCCAGAATTTCCAGTTGGACAAGTTTTGCACAAGAACTCCACACAAAAAAGCCTGGAAAGTGGATGCTCTGTCCTTCAGCTGGAAAAACCTGTCAGTTTACACCTTTCCCCCCTTTGCCTCTGCTCTCCAAAGTTCTGCTGAAAGTCAAACAGGACAAACCAAAAATTATTTTGATTGCTCCAGACTGGCCACGCCAACACTGGTTCCTGCTCCTGCACAGTGTGTCACAAGTATCCCCATGGCACCTGCTTCAGACATCTACCTTACTGTCTCAGCAGGAGAACCATATTCTGCACCCTCAGCTCCCTACATTGAACCTTGCAGCTTGGCTAATCACTTAAATTCACCCTTAGCATCCCTCAGCAAACCTGTGATGGATGTCATCTTGGAGGCGAGAAGACCTAGTACTAGAAAATGTTATGCTGACAAATGGAAAAGATTCTGTGCTTGGAATCAATCTCAAGGAATGAGCACAGCAGCGCCCAATTTACCTCAGATTTTACAATATTTAACTGAGATGCTTCACAAGGGCCTGTCTTTTTCCTCCATTAAAATCCATGCCTTAACCATTTCAGCTCATTACAACATAGAACCTCCCCTCTTCTCTCATCCTCTGCTCAAGCAGTACCTCAGAGGGGCCAAGGACTTGAGACCACCCAGGAGAGCTCCAACCCCTGTCTGGGGCCTTAACTTTGTATTGGAGAAACTCACTCTGCCTCCTTTCGAGCCAGCTGCTACTGCAGACTTAAAATTTCTCTCCTGGAAAAAACAGCCTTCCTTCTGGCAATCACTTCAGCTAGAAGGATATCTGAGTTATATAGGCCCTTATGGCAATGGAGCCTTTCATCATATTTCATGCGGGCAGGGTGTCACTCAGGACCAATCCATCCTTCATGCCCAAGGTGGTATCCAGTGTGGCTCTTAATCAGTCCATTCATTTGCCAACTTTCTTTCCCAATCCACAGAACAAAGGGGAACGGATTCTGCATTCCTTGGATGTGCACAGACAACTGAGATTCTACTTGGACAGAGCTAAAACTCAAAGAAAATCTGAACAACTGCTAGTAGCATTTGCTGCAGGGGCAGAGGGGAAAGGCTATTTCAAAACAAACCATTTCTAAGTGGATAAGCCATTGCATTCATTTCTGCTACAAGCATCATGGAAAGCCTATCCCCCAGGGGATCGGATCTCATTCCACCAGGGCTGCATCTACCTTTCTCAGAGGTGTTCCTAACAGGGATATTCTAGAAGCTGCTACCTGGAGTTCAGTTCATACTTTCACCAAGCATTATAATTTACCAATTTTCTCTAAATCCAGAACTGGCTTTGCCACTGCTGTCTTGCAGGGCCTTATAGCTGGTCTTAATGCTGTATAAATCCATCCTCTGCTTTGGGAATCTACCCAAATGTAATGACTGCAACAGTGAAACATGAAGAACATAGTACAGTTGTGTACACTTACCATAAATGTAGATGTTCAAGTGTAGTCACTGTTGCAGCCCTGGTTACCCTCCCTCCACCCCCCTGACTTCTTTTGGCTATACCTTGGTTCTCCATTACTATGCTTAAAAGCTTTTTGGTGTATTTGCTTTTTTGTTAGATGTATAACCTTGCATATATATATTTAATTGCTTCCCATTGGGGGGCACCTGACATCTGGGGCAAGATAAACTGATGTAATGGCATCGGCTGCATGCTTTATACCCCTGCCTACCTGACGTCATGGAAGGTGAGACAGCAACCGATGCAGGACCCAAGACTTTGATAATCAGGCCGACCTGAGGGCTACTGCAAGCAGATAACACAAATGTGATGACTGCAACAGTGAATACACTCGAACATCTACATTTATGGTAAGTGGACCCAACAGTACAGTACTAATGCAGCCCAAGGCCCAGCAGTCTGGGAGTCTGTGTCATTCTGTTAATGTTTCAGTGTTCCATACCATGATCAGGAAGCATCATCCTGGGTTGTTTAAGTTTGAACCATATGAGGCAGTAGTCAGACCATGTGATGGACTCCATCACCAAGTCACTGGTCTTAGTACTTAGCTGGTACATCAAATCGGAAATATGCCTGTCTGTGGATGACAGCAGTCTGAAGAAATCCAAATCTCTGTAATACAGAGGAATTATTTTACAAAGCATACTAACATCTTTTCAGCTCAGATGTTAAAGTCACTTAGAATAAACCACCTGGGTGAAGTGACCACCAAGAAGATGGTCTAATAACAATTGAAGGAACATTCCAGCATTACTTGGTGGACTGTAGTCTGTGCCTGAATTCTTGGCATATTTAAAGGTGTTACTGGTGAGTTTTCCTTTTGCTGAATTGCCCCAGCTATCTGGACTTCGCTGCCTCCTAACTCCATTTTATTTAGTTTCACCAGGGTACTGGTGCCACCCAATGAATTACCTTTAAGATTGTGCTGCACAATAATGTGGTCATCACTGCTAATTGCTAGTGTTCCAGTAACTTCTGATGATTGATCTCTATTCATCTGACTTGACAGTCTGTTTTTACTGTTTCTTTGATGGTCTTAAGTGCTTATACTGTAGCATGCCCCCCAACACATTTGTGTCTGCATATAAATTTGATTATATGCTACATGACTTTGCTGATGTTTTTGCTTATATATTTGCCTGCTTGTAGTTTTTACTGCACTGCTTTAAATGTATAATGTTAACTGTTTATGGTTTCTTACATATACTTCTTGTACCTTGTGTGATAGCTGAAAATGATCACTGAGCCTAAGTCTACTTACTGGGTAATAAATGAAATATTGTAATAGGTGGTTCATAGATTAGTATTAGGCTAACTGCCCTTGTCAGCTATTTTAAGTCGTCAGTTACCCTATATGAGATTCAAACCCTGCACCCTGTTTGTAAGGTAAACACCTTAGCCTTTATGCCAACCTTTTTGTACTACAGTTTCATGTGGTACAATGCTACCTGTTAATTCAGGGGTGCACTATATTATGACTGAACATACTCATTTAATTAAAAATAAATGGCAGTGCTAACAGAAGCTAAACTGCCTAGAGCCTCTGAAATCTAGCCAAGTGTGCGCTAAACATGTTTTTGCAGTCGGTAGCTCCCACCCCACACCAAGGTTGACACCCACAAATTCACTTTTATTGTACATACTAAGTGATTGCATTAACTTGAAGAAATAGCAGAGTACCCTATTAACTGAATATTTATTCTTTTGAGTTAGGATCCAGGAGATAACAGCAGTGCTGACACTCAGCTAGCAAAAGCCAATTTAGAAGTAGTATGCCAACACAGAACACCTCCAGAGTAAACAAGCTTAGCAAAATTGTTTTTGAGCCCATAAGTACCAGGGAACTGAAGGGAAGCTTTTCTGCCACCCATAGTAAATGCTGTCATCCTTCATTGAAATCCATCCAAAATGAGCAATTGTTGCTCTGAAGATGCTTACAGAACTGTGACCGACTCATTTTCTCAAGACATTTTAAAGTGGATAGCAGCTGTAGGAGCAAGGTTTGGCTGAGCTGTTCAGAGTATCTTCTGCCCACCGCCAAGACTCCTCCTCTGTGTTTGTCATGTTGCTTTCATTCTAACTGATGATGCCCTTCAGTTCTCATGTTTCAGTATTCATAACTGTAGGGAGGTTGCTGCCTGCAGCACCGGACATCCGACCAGTATACCAAAGTCTTAGGAGCCGGGGTACGTGCTACATTGCTTGTCAGGCCAATAAACCAACGTTGGCTATAAAAGTGAAGTCTGCACATACTCCTTTCAGAACTTTTCTCCCGCAGTGATGTACGTACCTCCGATCGGCAGCTCTGGGAATCAGTTCGGTCATTTGTTTTTACCATCTGATACAGATAAGTACCCCTTTGAGTTTTTTGTTACCACCTTATTGCTTTTGAAATGTACATGTCAGCTAAGAAGGGGAAGTGTGCTTGTGGAAGACAAATTCCACATAAGGACATGCATAATAAATGCTTATTCTGTTTATGTGAATGCCATAACCATACGTCTTTCGATATTTGCAAGTCTTTTGTACTTAAAACGCTTTGCCGCCATCTGGCTGCCTTTATGCTTTATTTAGAAAACCAGAGGCTCCGGCATCTGTTAGGCATGGATGATGAGGTAGGTACCTCCAACGAGCTGCCTCGGAAGAAGGCCAAGAAAGTTAGGCCTGACACCCATGCTGCACCTCAGGGGTCTGGTGAGACTCTCGAGGCGGATGTTAGCCCAGGGTCTCATTGGACTCCCATTTCAGAGCTAGAACCAGAAACCATGGTGAAAGCTGGTTCTGTGGAAATGCAGAGCAAGTCCGCTGAGGTTGATCATCCATCAGCCCATAATGGTGAAGGGGAACCATGGCTCGGGGCATCGGAGGGGCCTACTCTACCCATTCCATCCTCTCAGGTGTCTGCCTCTAAGTTAACACATCCATCAACTCCTCTGAAGAGAAAACAGAAATGAAAACAGAGAACATAGAGAAGGTGAACCAGCTCCTGGATGAGAAGTTTTTTCCCCAAATCTTTTCAGGGCTTTCCATGCTGTCCAGTCTCTGGTACTTCTACCAATCCTTACACCTGTGCAGGCCTTAGAGGATTCAGAAGAAGAGCTCTCTTCCTCTGATGAATCACTTACCTACTGCTCCCAGATAGAATCCCCCAAGGACTTCATTACCCCTGAGGTGGAAGACTCTTATTAGTCCTGAATTTCCAGGAGAGGAATTCTCCTTTGGGGGCACCATTTCTCAGATGAGAACATTTTAAGTGGCAGGCCTCAGATGGCTCTGAAACAAAAAAGAGATACTTTGAATTATTGCAGATGGACCATCTCTCCATCTGCAGTCCCTCCTCTGCTTCCAGCATTTCATGATGCCTTTCTGGCTGCGTCCCAGACCCTGACTCTCGGCCCCCAGCTTCTAAACATTCAGATAGATTTTATAAAGTTCCTCAGGATACAGAGTTCTTACTTGAGAGCCCCCCCCCCGACGACCCTGCCGTCATTGTCTGGATGATTTATCTGCTGACACTACAACTGCCCTCCACTTCTCTGTTTCCCACTGACAAGGACAGCAAATTTATGGATAGACTAGTGAAGAAGGTATATACGTCTTCCACTCTAGCCATCAGAGCCCTAAACTGCCAAAGTCGCATAGCTAGGTTTGTTTTTGATACCCTTTCAAAAGCTTCTGCACTGATTCCAGATGTGCCAGACTGCTAAGTCACAACTCTCTGCCCTGCTGTCTACCGCCTCTCAGATGACCAAGCACTCCATAAAGTGGTTATGATGCGGTAGAGGTATCTTCCAAATCTGCAGCCTCAGGTTCTGTCCTGAGAATATATTTTTGGGTGAGATTACAGCCCCTTCCCATTAACTGCTAGATGCACCTCTTGATAATAAGGCTCTTTTTGGTGCAGCGTCTGCAGAGCTCCTTAAATCCCTACAGGAAAAGGGCAAGGAGTTACAAAATTTAAAGCATTTGTTAGTCGCTCCTATTCCTAGGTGTCCTAGGAACTATCCTCAAGAGGCCACCTTTGTTAGGAGGCAGTCCATCTCATTCCAGTGCCCCACAGGCTCAAGGATGGAGGCAGCCTAGGAGACACTCCACTCCTAAACCACCTTCCGCCTCCACTCCAACTCCCTTTCAGAGGCAGCCTGACCAGGACAGAGCCCCTCCACTGTGACTCAAACCCATTACCCAACTCCACTCCCTTATCCCTCTGCCTCACCCTTTCCCTACCCTCCTGGGTGCAAATTACCTCAGAGGCTTGGGTCCTTTCCATCATCCAGAAAGGATATTTTATGACTTGTTGAACACTTCCTCCCTTTCAGGGTACACCCCAATCGTCGTCAAGTCAGCTCCCCCCCCCCCATTCTGGATTGACTCCAAGCTCAGGGCACCATAGAAAGAGTACCTCAAGAACAGACAGGCAAGGGGGTTTATTCCTGGATGTTTTTGGTTCCAAGAAAAGATGGCCCTTTGAGGCCAATCCTGGATTTGTCTGTACTCAGTCTGATCCTCAAGCTGCCTACCTTCAAAATGCTCACCTTGCATCACTTCCTGCCTGTCATCCCTTACCCAAGCCTTCATGGTATCCATGGATCTGAAGTATGCTTACCGTCATATTCCTATTCACCCCCAGCTTCAGGAAGTTCATACACTTTTTCATGGGTTCCTTGCATTTTCAATTTTTCTGCATTGCCATTTGGGCTTTCCACAACCCCTAGAGTATTCACAAAATACTTAGCTCTAATTATTGCCCACTGCAGAGAGCAGGGCATTCAAATATATCCATACCTAGACTACCCCTTGATACTTAACCAGAATTGCCACACCCACTGTCATCACCTACACATGGTGTCTAATACCCTGGCAAACCTAGGGTTCACTGTGAATCAGGAAAAATCTCACCTGACGCCCACCTAAGACCTGGTTTACTTGGGGTACAGGATAAAAACAGACCAAATAGCAGTCTTCATTCCTTGCCAGAAGGTGGAAGCCATCGCACATTACCTCCAAACACTCCTCTCTCTCTCTCTCCAAACCTCATCAGCCAGGGAATTCCTGAGGGTCCTAGACCACATGACATTATTGATACCCATGCTCCCCTTAGCAAGGCTGCATATGAGAAAATTTCAGTAGGTGCTGAGGAGTCGGTGGAACCAACATACATATATCCCCTGGATATTCCCCTAACTTTCCTCCCATACCTGAAAAAAAGAGCTGCAATGGTGTATTGCAGCCATACACCCCAGTCAGGGTATATCTTTGCAGATTCCCCCACCCTCACAACAAATCTTCACAGATGCTTCAGACCTAGGTTGGGGAGCAGTCGTGCAAAGCCACAATAAGCAAAACAAAGTTCAGGGAGTGTGGTCCTCCCTCAGATGAAGGGACCACATAGCATCAAAGAGATGAGGGCCCTTCTCCTAGCCTTGCAAACCCTCCACCCAATTCTCCTTCCAGGCACCTTAAAAGTGGTCCCAGACAATATGACTGTCCTGTCGTATATCAACAAGCGGGGGGGGGGGGGGGGCAAGGTCCTATCCGTTCTGCAGTCTGGCAATGTAGATTTGGTCCCTGGCAGCAAAATTGCACATTCACCTGGAAACAGTGTACATTTCTTCAGCAAAACCTCTGCATCCTCTCACGAATGGATGCTTCACAGGGAGGTGTTTTTGGAGCTCATTCACAAGTGGGGTATTCCTCAGACGGATCTGTTTGCCTCCTTCCAGAACAGGCAGATGCCTCTGTTTTGCACAAGGGGTCCACATCCATAGGCATGGAGAGTGGATGCCGTCTCTTTTTCTTGGGGGGGGGGGGGTATCTTTATGCCTTTCTCCCCTTCACAGTGATTCAAAGAGCCCTTTTAAAAATTCAGAGGGGAAAACCAAAAGTCCTACTGGTGACTCCCGTTTGGCCAAGGCAGCATTGGTTCCCCTTCTTCACCTACTAGCCAAGGGGAATTACCACAGGGTTACCCCATTGATTCGACCTACTCACACAAGACAGGGGTAGCTCATATTACCCTCAAGTGCTCAGCCTCAGACTCGCTGTATGGGTGATAGAGTTCTGATCCCCTTCAGACACGTATTTTCAGCGGATGTACTCAATGTCCTGCAGGAGGCTAGGAATCCTAGTACCAGGAGAAATTGTGTCAAAAATGGAAGATTCTGCAGGTGGTGTCAAAAGAAAAAAAACAGGGCCCTTTCTTATTCCTGTACCAATGGTCCTTTCTTTCTTGTGTGAGCTTATACACTAAGGGCTAACTTACTCTTCTATTAAGGTACACTTGTCAGATATTTTTGCCCGTCTCCCTTTGGTTCCTCCCTTTGCATCCAGATTAGAGGTAAAACTATTCTTGAGGGGTCCTCCATTTCAATCCCCCTCAAACTGATACCGCCTTCATGGGACCTTATTTTTATCCTGGAAGAACTCACACTATGTCCTTTTGAACCAGCTCACTCAGCATCACTGAAGCTATGTACTTAAGTACTGCTGGTAGTCTTCACATCTGCCAGGAGGGTCTCAGAAATCCAGGCCTTAATGGCTAACTCCCCTTACCTCATCTTCCATAAGGAGAGGGTCTCCCTCAGGACTAACCCCTCAATGTTCTTTGTGTTTCACTGTTGCAGTCATTACATTTGGGTAGTCTGCTGGCAGGCTGCTCTGTCGGCCTGATTAACAAAGTCTTGGGTCCTGCGTCGCTTGCTGTCCCTTCTTCCATGACGTCAGTTCATCAGGGGTATAAAACATGCAGCCGACACCATTACATCAGTCTTGCTTGCCACGCGGTGCCCAAAGCAGAAGCAGTTCGCAAGTGCCGGTCGGCCGACTCCTGAAATTTTCATTTTCGAGTTTCAGAACCGAAGTCTTCAACTAAAAGCTAAGTACCCCGTTGGGGGAAACTTTTTCTTGCTCCTTACCAATGTCAGTAAAAGTTAATAATTGCATTACTTGTGGGAAGCAAATACCTCATAAGGATTTTCATTTGTACTGTATTCCTTGCCTAGGCCCTGACCACAATGTACCTTGCTGTCGGTTTTGTGCTAAATTTAATCAACGCACTATTAAACGTCTGTATATTTTTGCTTCTAAATAATTTGGCCCATGATTTAATTATCCAGAAATGTCGTCTGTTAGCAATCCGACTCCCGGAATACCTAAAAAAATGCAAAGAAAAAACAGAGACAGACCGTCGAGGTCCAAAACTGACTATGACGCTTCTAAGCCAGCCGCCACTTCACCGGTACTCAGTGAGGCGCTTTTGCAACCCCTGATACCCACTACTTCTGATTCACAGGCCTCTGCTGAGACCCATTTGGAGTCCAGTATGCCGCGAGATGCTTCAGTTATGGAACCCGCGGGTGTCTCTATCTTAGATGGGTCCGGAGCCGCTGTGCAGGCACCGGCTTCTGAGGGTGATTTTAGGCCTACAGATTTGTATATTAGACCAACGCCATCTTCAAAACTAAGGCCAAAATCTAAATCTATGTCTTAAAAAAACGACGCCTGGGCCACGTGCAGGCCCCTATGCCTAAAAAAACAAATGATCAAAATGGCTGAAGATTTAATTACTAGGGGTTGCAAACCCCCTCCTTTTAAGAGGCCTAGGCAAGACATTGATTATGAATCTTCTGAACAGGATTCTATTTATTCTGACTCTTCCAATGAACAGGATTTGTCTATACGTACTTATGAAGACTCCGATGCAGTAGATTCCATTCCTTCTGCTTCTTCCCCTGAGGATTTTTCTTTTGGGGAAACTTTACATACGTTAAGAGAACATTTCCACTGGGAAAGTCAGGATCTCTCTAAATCTAAAATGAGACTTGGGGATTTTCTTTTTCCTCAGCATAGGCCTTTGGCTATACCTCCTGTTCTAGACATTGTTGATGATGTTTTTTCAGAATCTAGTATGGCTCCTAATTCTCTGCCTCCGGCTCCTTGTAAGCCAGGCAGATACTGCAGGGTTCCTGACTCCCACAAATTCCTTTTCAGAAATCCTATTGCTAATCCTGAAACCATTTCTTAGGGTCCCAAGGGCATTAAGGCCTCTACTGCTAAAAATCCTACCCCTTCTGATAGAGATTCCAGGGCGCGGGATAGATGGGGTAAGAAGGTTTACACTTCTGCAACCTTGGCAATCAGGGCTTTAAACTGTCAATTTCATATGCTTAAATATCAACAGCATATCATGGGGCTACTTAAACAGAAAATTGTTAATTTCTGACTGTGTGGAAAGATTTACAGGATTTATTACATTCAGCTGAACAAGTTGGAAAACATACTTTGCAATGTGGTTTTGAATCTTTGGAGGCCTCTTGCAGGGCTGCTGTAACTGGGTCTGTGCTAAGAAGGCATGCTTAGCTCAAATAGAAAACTCAGCCTGATCATGTTAAAGAAAAATTGTTGGATGCTCCTTTACAACAGGACCGTCTGTTTGGTAATAAGGCTGAAGAAGTTTTAAAAAAGATGGAAGATAAAGCTAAATCTATGCAAACTGTGAAAGATTTCTTACAAGAGCAACCTCCAAGATTTAGTAGGCAGTGGCCTACTAAGAATTGGTCCTTTCCAGTCCCTTCGAGAGCCACTCAAGTTAAACCCAGACATTCCAAAGTCGCCATGTTTCAGTCACAAGGGACTTTTAGAACAAAACAATGGGATGCCTACACCTCCAAATCTGGAAACAACAAGGCACCTCCCTATGGTAAACAGTGTCAATGACTTCCCTCTATACTCACCAAGCACTTAACTTCTAGCCGCCCCTTTGGGGGGAAAACTGGAACTTCATGCACGAAACTGGCAACTTCAGGACAAATGGGTTTTAAATATAGTATCCCAGGGATACAGATTTCATTTCCACATGTTGCCAATCCCAAACGGATGGCCAGACCTGCCCCCAAATCAGTGGGCAGAGGCCCAGAAACAAGTTCTGTCCCTCATGAACATGGGGGCTATTAAACCAGTACCAGAAGAGCAAAAGGGACAAGGTTTCTATTCAAGACTTTTCCTGGTACCCAGAAAAGACAAATCATGGTGTCCAATTCTGGACTTATCTACTCTAAACACATTTCTGAACATTCCAAAATTCAAGATGTTGACTCTTCAACAGTTACTTCCTATGCTAGGCAAAGATGCCTGGTTGGTAACTCTAGATTTAAGAGGCTTATCTGAATATCCCAATCAGGGAATCTTGCAGAAGATACCTCCGCTTCAAAGCAGGCTACTTGCATTACCAGTTCTCCGCTCTGCCTTTTGGCTTATCTACTGCGCCCAGGGTCTTCACAAAGTGCCTGGCTCTAGTAATTGCATTTTGCAGGCAAAGAAATATTCAAATATATCCATACCTGGATGACTGTCTAATTCATGCAGAAAACAAGGACATTCTTCTAAAGCATCTGGCATTTGTAAAAATGGTTCTAATTTGTCTAGGGTACACCATAAACGAAAAGACATCACAACTGGTACCCTCCCAAAAATTACATTCCTGGGTGCAAGCTTCAAAAAAAATGCCCAGATGGACTTACCTTACGCCAGAAAAGCAAATTCAATTGGTGACTTACTTCAAATAGGTGGCCACAAAAACCCTGCTATTTGCAAGACAAATTCTGCAAACCTTGGGGTTCATGGCCTCCTGCATTCTTCTAATTCCATATGCAAGACTGCATATGAGGAAACTTCAGTGCTACTTAAAAAGTTTATGGAGTCAACATTGTCACAGTCTGGAAACAATGAATCTGAAGTAGGATATTCATTTGTCTGCAACCTGTGGGTTATGGATCGATGCTCGGATCCGAACCGGCATGGTTTTCCAGCTATGGATCCAAGCTCTCAGCTCCTCCCCTCACCCATAATGCCCTGCTCTACCCTCTTGACCCCAGATCTCGTTTGCCGCGCTGGTGACTGGATTTGGATACATAGCTCTCAGCTAAGTGGTTTCTATTCTTGTTAAAAAATAGAGAATTTTTGTTTTTTTCAGTGATTCTGTGTGAAAGTTTAGGTTTCCCTTTCTTAATAGTGTATTTTGAGTTTTTCTTGAGTTAAATTAAGTAGTTTTATTCCCTCCCCTCGCTAGAGTGTGTGTGTAGGCCTGTGTGTCTTGTTGTTTTAAATTACTTTCTGTAGTTTTGAGTGTTATAGATTATGGCTGACCAGCCTAAATCTTTTTTTTCTAAATGCACCGAGTGTGGCAATAAGCTGTCACCGGCTGATGGCCACACTCGGTGTGTTAGGTGCCTGGGGGTTGAACACCTCACATCTGGATGCTCCATTTGTGCAGGGTTCAACCCCAGGGCACTTAAGGAGCGGAGGTCCAAGCTTGTCTTGGCGGGCCTTCTGCCGCCTGACTCGGCTCTGGCCTCCGCTCCCGAGGACTCCTGTCGACACAGTCGTTCCCCTGTAGCACCCCTCCTGCTCCTGGGACTCAAACTCCGCTTCTGGAGAGGAGAGGTTGCGAAAGGACGGAGGAGAAGCACCTGCGGGCGGGCGAGACCTCTGTTTGGCCCCGCCAGCCAAGCGAGCCTCTCCCGGCTCTGTCGGTCGGTCTCCTCCTTCTGATCCGGATCCCCTAGCTTTTCACCGGGTCCTGAGGAGGAGGAGACCCGATCCGTCGAGGCTATCGAGGAGGCATTCCAGGCCTACCTCGGTAGCCTCGTCGAATCTACCCATAGCCTTTCTGATGCTGATCTGGACGGATGATGAGAAGGTTCATCCAGGCCCAGATGCAGATGGGAGTGCTCTTGCCTCCCCTCGGGAGCTCAACACCCTTTAGGCCTATTGCTCCTTCTCCGACCCGCTATCCGGGTTGAGCAACTGGAGCCGAGCAGCCGGGCGGGGAAGGTCGGAGCCGATGGTACTTGGTGCCGGACCCGACCCTGCCCTCAGTGCGTCGGATCCGATCTCGGAGCCTGGATCGAGCCGGATCCGGGGATCAGTGCTCGCCGAGCGCCGTCTGTGCCGGGCGCACTGTCCCGCCGGATCCGAGTGCTTCCGCCCGGCTCGATCCACTCTTGGATCGAGGGAGCCGATTGCCGGATCCTTTGGTCAGGTCGGCTCCTTTGGCTTTGATGTAGTGGAGAGGGCTCTGTTGAGGGTCTCGGACCCCGGCACTTGCTTCGGCTCCGTCCCAGCCCTCTGCACTGGGTCAGGCTTCCACCATCCGGCCCTGGGACAGCCCGTTTGGTGCCCAAGTTGCTCCCATGGAGCAAATTGCTGCTGTGAGGACTCCTCTGATAGCCCCCAGAGGAGGCCCCCATAGCATCGTGCAAAAGGAGGCACATTGACTCCCGAGTCTCTCACTGAAGACACGGACTTGGAGGAAGGGAAGGCTCCCACGGTCACCCCGAGGATGTCTCTTCGGAGACATCATGGAAATCTCCGTATTAGGGGGTGGTCTGCCCCAAGTCTTCCTCGGACGAGTCCGTGTTCTTGGAGGCATTCGAAGCGGCCCGTCTACCTCTTGGGTGTCCCCTGCCGACCCCTGGTGGACCTTATTACCACCAGCGTGGAAGGAACGGACACCGTGGAGCCAATTCCCAAAGACCGGATAGGATCCTTAGCCCGCCCTCCGACAGGACCCATTGGAGTAAGGGGCCTCCCGTAGATGCCATGTTGGGCGGCGGCCACAAGAGGAACTGGCTCAGGAGAGTCCCTCAGTCCACCCACCGAGCAAGGAGTCTCGGATGATGGACCGCTTGGGAAGCGGATGTTCAGTTCAGCGACCTTCTCGTAAAGGCGCTGAACTATTTGGCACATGTCATTGGATGCAGCGGGATCTTATTAAGGAATACGCTGCATCCCCTGAGTCCATTTCGAGGAGGACAGAGTTCTGCACTCGCCAAAATGGCCACTCTTAGGTCAGTCACAAATACTTCTATCGGCTACTCTCCCATGCTACGGAGGGCGCCGCTAGAGCTGCGGGACAGGACTGGTCACTAGGCGTCAGGCCTGGCTCCGTCCTCTTTTTCTGAGCCCTTCAAGCGTCGTTGCGAGCCCCTTTGATGGTTCTGCTCTGTTTGGCAAGACCGTTCGCGAGCGTTGACCCAGGCGAAAGGACGGGAAGGCGCTGTCTGCCGTCGAATCCGCTTCTCTGCACCCCAGAGGCCCTATTCTAGGAACCAAAGGGTCAGAAGAAGATGTGGTTCGAAGTCGCAGCAGTCCCAGCCTGCTCGGACAACCAGTCCTTCCGTGGCAGAGGAGGACAGGGAGGGCCGCCCTAGAGGCAGAGGGGCTCCCAGAAACTTGGGTCCAGGAACCTTTCTCTGAGCGACCAGCGCAACCCTGAGGGTTGCCCGACTGCTCTACTCTGGAGGCAGTCGGGGGCGTTCGGGGCACCTAGCGGCATGGGAGTCCATAACATCGGACCGCTGGGTTCTCCAAATCATATCAGGGATATCGCATTCCTTTCCTTCACCTTCCAAAGTTGAAGTCCCTCCCAGACGTTCCACCCGGTCAGCGGGAGGCAGCTTTGGCAGAAATTGGCCATCTGCTAAAGAAAGAGCCATCCAGCCCGTTCCCCAGACCAGATCGGATCAGGGTTCTACTCCAGATTCTTTTAGTGCCAAAAGACGGGGAACTAAGACCAATCCTAGACCTCTCTCTCTTGAATCTGGCAGTCCCCAAAGAAAAGTTCGAATGGTCACTCTGCAATCTATTCTCCCCTTCTGGGAGAAAATCACTGGATGTGCTCGATAGATCTCAAGGAGCGTACTACCACATCCTGATGGACAGGCGCTCCAGGAGGTTTCTCCGCTTCGGCTGGGAGCCAGTCACTACCAGTTCGGGTCCTTCCCTTTGGTCTCACCACAGCCCCAGGGTGTTTACCAAAGTACTAGCAGTGGTAGCGGCCCACCTGAGGCTTCAGGGGTGCAGGTCTTTCCCTACCTGGGCGACTGGCTCCTTACCGCCCAACAAGGCATCTACTTCTCTTGGCGAGACTCCTTTCTCCATCTTGCTCCATTCCTGGGCATCACAATAAATACAAAAAGTCCAACCTGAAGCCCACACAGCTCTTAGATTTCATAGGGGCCAGACTAGACACAAGGAGTTCTGAGCCTTCCTCACTGCGGACAGGGTTCTAAATCTGCAGCTCCAGGTGCGGGCCATTCTCCAGTCAAGTTCTGTTCCAGCGGAGTTGGTCCTGAGGGCTCTAGGGTCCATGGCCCGGCTATAGCACTTCTTCCTCTTGCCAGGCTCAATATGCATTCTACAGTGGGCGCTCTTAGTACAGTGGTCATACCTTGCTCTCCCATGCATCATCCCATAGCGATCAGCAAGGCTTGCAAGCGGTCCCTCTTGTGGTGGCTCCACTCCCGGATCTCCACGAGGGTCGCCCATTTTGTGCTTCTCCCCTCTCGCCCACGGTGACCACGGGCGCCTCCGCCTCGGGTGGGGGCACTTTGAGCGGACAGTCCAAGGCACGTGGAGCGATTCAGAGACCTTACTGCCTATCAATGTCCTAGAGATGAGAGCAGTGCTCTTAGCGTTGCTAGCACTCCAGGGCTTTCTTCCCTTGGGAACAATTGCGATTCAATCGGACAATATGTCTGTTGTCTGGTACATCAACAAGCAAGAGGAACAAGGTCTTACCCTCTTTGTCGAGAGGCCATGAGAGTTTGGGAATGGGCAATCTCCACCTGTCGCTTTCTCATAGCAACGCATTCGGGTCGGTCCAACATCCTAGCGGACAAGCTCAGTCGCACCATTCTGACCCCTTACGAGTGGTCTCTCAATTGTCAAGTAGCGGGCAGCATATTCGCCGGTGGGAACCCCTTCATGCGATCTTTTGCTTCTCCCTCAAACACCAAGTGCGACAGTTTTTTGGCTCTAATACCTCCTCGGAGGTACCCCAAGAGGCAGCTCTGGTGCATGCTTGGCCACCGGTCTTCTGTATGCCTATCCACCCTTGCCTCTAATGCTGCAAGTTCTTCAGAAAGCCTCTCGGGTGGGTTGCAGAATGATTCTCATTGCTCCATTCTGGCCTCGACAGATCTGGTTCCCCTTCCTAAGGTCTCACTCGGTGAATCCTCCTTGGATTCTAGATCCCATTCGGATCTGATATCCCATCCATCCTGCATTCCTCCTCCGAACCTGGACAACCTGAAGCTGACCGCTTGGCTGCTCAGTTCCACTCTTGATAAGGACTCGGTATTTCTTCACGGTAAAGGCTATTTTGGTGGCGGCTCATAAACCATCCACTAGAAAGGTTTACGAAGCAAATGGAAGCGTTTCTGTGTGGGCGGCAAGGCCTAAATCCTTCACGGTCCCTCTCCCTGTAGTGCTTGATTTTCTAACCTCTCTCTTTCATGAAGGTGCCAGCAGTTCCACAGTCAAAGTTCAACTGGCGGCAATTTCTCACTATCACATTGGGCAAGAGTCTTATCCTCTTATGTCAGCCAAATTGTGCAAAACATTTCTTAAAGGTACTTTCCTTCTCAGGCCCCCTATAAAACAAGCAGTTCCTCCTGGGACCTTTCTTTGGTTCTACAGGCCTTGACCGCTCCCCTTCGAGCCAGCGGCTCTGTGGATCTCAAATTCTTGTCCTACAAGACAGCCTTTTTGGTGGCCATTCGTCAGCCAAGAGAGTTTCTGAACTTCAAGCTTTATCAGCTAAACCTCCTTACTTGGTATTTCACCCGACCGTGTCTCCCTCAGGACCAACCGTCCTTCCTTCCTAAAATCGCTTCTGAAGCAAACATTAATCAATCCATTAACCTCCTGTTTTCTTCCCTAAGTATGAAAACAAAGGTGAATATAAGCTACACTCACTAGATGTTCACAGGCAACTTAGATTTTATCTCAACTCGTCAGCTGGTCATAGGCAATCCGACCAGCTGTTTTTTTCCTTTGCAAAATTCAATTTGGCCACGCCAATTTCTAAAGTTTCTCTTTCCGCTGGATTTCACAGTGCATTTTATTGGCTTATCAAGCGTCAGGAAGGCCCGTGCGAAGGGTGTTCATGCCCATTCAACCCGGACAGTATCTACCTCGGCAGGGTTCAAGGCTAGGATTCCTCTAGATGATATTGGTGCAGCAGCCACGTGGTCTTCATCTCATACAATTATTTCTGACTATAAGTTGGATCTTGCATCTAGGGGTAGAGCATCCTTTGGCTCCAGCGGTGCTCCGGAATATCCTTCCATGATGGCGCCCAAGATTCAGGTAGCTGGGACTCTGTCCCACAGGTTTGCGAACAAATGAATATCCTACTTCAGATTTAGAAGTTATGTACTCACCATAACGTTCCATCTGAGTAGGTGTATTCATTTGTCTGCAACCATCCCGCCTCCTATCCCCTGGCCTTTCAGTTTCCTGCTTATTCTATGTTACCCTTTTCAGGGTATTGTTGCTTTGGCAAACTCGATCTGAGGTCAAGAGGGTAGAGCAGGGCATTATGGGTGAGGGGAGGAGCTGAGAGCTTGGATCCATAGCTGGAAAACCATGCGGTTGGATCGATATCGGATCCATAACCCACAGGTTGCAGACAAATGAATACACCTACTCAGATGGAACGTTATGGTGAGTACATAACTTCTAATTCCTATCATACCTTGCCTGCAACTAGAGTTCATATGGTGGGCAGAGGCCTGCCACCAAAACAAGGGACTGCCATTCACTCCACTCCCTGCCGCCCAAACCCTAACTACAGACGCATCAGACTATGCTTGGGGGGGGGTCTCATCTGACAGGGAAGTGCATTCAGGGCAAATGGAGCCCAAATCAAATGCACCGTCATATCAATCAGAAAGAGATGCTAGTTGTACAGAATGCAGTGACAGCCTTCAAGGACAACCTTCATCCAGGACAATTAATGATAAAGACAGACAACACCACAGTTATGTGGTACATAAAAAAGCAGGGGGTACACATTCCTACCCCTTTGCAGACTAGCCATGGCATTGTGGAACATGGCCTTGACCTACCAAATACAAGTACAAGCTCAATTCCTGCCAGGAAAGCTGAATACTCTGGCAGACGAACTAAGCAGAAATCTTATGGACCCACACGAATGGAAACTGGAACCACAAATTTTCAACATGTTGACACACAAATGGGGGAGTCCACACATAGATCTTTTTGCCTCATTCTAGAACTATCGGACACATTCTGCTCATCACAAAATAGATTGGAAAGTGGTGCTCTATCATTCAGCTGGAAAAACCTGTCAGTCTATGCCTTTCCCCCTCTGCTCTCCAAAGTTCTACTAAAAGTCAGACAGGACAAACCAAAAATGATTCTGATTACTCCAGACTGGCCCCGCCAACAGTGGTACCCACTCCTGCGCAATGTGTATCACCTGCCTCAGACACCTTACCTACTGTCTCAGCAGAACAACCAAATTCTGCACACTCAGCTCCAAACTTTGATTCTTGCAGCATGGCAAATCACCTAAATTCACCCTTGGCATCCCTCAGCAAACCTGTGATGGATGTCATTTTGGAGGCGAGAAGGCCTAGTACTAGAAAATCTCATGCTGACAAATGGAAAAGGTTCTGTGCCTGGAACCAATCACAAGGAATATGCACAGCAATGCTAATATTCCTCAGATTTTACAATACTTAACTGAGATGCTTCACAAGGGCCTATCCTTTTCTTCCATAAAAATCCATGCCTCTGCCATTTCAGCTCATTACAACACAGATCCTCCCCTCTTCTCTCATCCTCTGCTAAAGCAGTACCTCAGAGGGGCCAAAAACTTAAGACCTCCCAGGAGAGCTCCAACCCCTGCATGGGACCTCAATTTTGTATTGGAAAAACTCACTGTCCCTCCTTTTGAGCCAACTGCTACTACAGACCTAAAATTTCTCTCTTAGAAAACAGCTTTCCTTTTAGCAGTTACTTCTTCTAGAAGGATTTCTGAATTACAGGCTCTTACGGCAGTGGAGCCTTTCATTATTTTTCATGCGGACCGTGTCTCTCTCAGGACCAGTCCATCTTTCATGCCTAAGGTGGTGTCCAGTGTGGCTCTTAATCAGACCATTCATCTGCCAACTTTCTTTCCCAATCCACAGAACAAGGGAGAGCGGATTCTGCATTCATTGGATGTACGCATACAACTTAGATTTTACTTGAACAGGACAGAAAGCTCTAAGAAAATCTGAACTACTGGTGGCATTTGCTGCAGGGGCTGAGGGAAAGGCTATTTCAAAGCAGACTATTTCCAAATGGATAAGCCATTGTATTAGTTTCTTCTATATGCACCATGGTAAAACTATTCTCCAAGGGAACAGATCTCATTCCACCAAGGCTGCATCTACTTCTGCAGCCTTTTTCAGAGGTGTTCCTTCCAGCGACATTCTAGAAGCTGTTACTTGGAGCTCAGTTCATACGTTCACCAAACATTACCATTTACCTTTCTTCTCTAAATCCAGAGCTGGCTTTTTCACTGATGTCCTGCAGGGCCTTATAGCTGGTCGTAATGCTGTACAAGTCCATCCTCCCAACCATAGCTTTGGGAATCTACCCAAATTTAATGACTGCAACAGTGAAACACGAAGAACATAGTACAGTTGTGTACACTTACCATAAAAGTCAATGTTAGAGTGTATTCACTGTTGCAGTCCTGGTTACCCACCCTCCAGCCCCCCTGTTTTTTTCTCTTACTATACCTCTACTTTCTTTTACTATGCTTAAAAGCATTTTTGGGTGTATTTGCTTTTGTTTGGAGGTATATTTTTTGTTTTAAATTTTATATATATATATATATATATATATATATATATATATATATATATATATATATATATATATATATATATATATATATATATATATATATATATATATATATATATATATATATATATATATATATATATATATATATATATATATATATATATATATACATATATATATATATATATATATATATATATATATATATATATATATATATATATATATATATATATATATATATATATATATATATATATTTTTGGTATCAGAGAAATTAAAAAAAATAAAATATATATATATTTTTTTTAAGGAGTATAATATATTTTAAATATTGTTGCACAGATATATATTATTTAATAATGTTTTTATTGAAGGAAGAAAAAGGATATTATATGATTATATTTTTAAAGTTAATTTTTATGTATATATATATAAATAGAAAAAATGTTATTATTTGAAGAAAAAACAAAATATAAAAACAAAAGGGTAATTTTGTATATATTTTTTTGAGAATGGTTTGGGAACAAAAAGAAAAAAGGAAGGGAAAGAAGTTTTATGAGAAGTTGGGTATAATATTTATATATATATATATATATATAAATGGATATTTTTTATTTGTATATATATATATGAAAGTATATATATATATATATATATAATATATATGAAATATATATATATAGAGAAGGAGAGTATATAAATATGTATATATATAAAAAAATATATGCATATATATTGTAGAAGTAAAAATAATTGTATAAAAGAACTGGTATATAAGACTGCACATCTTTCTACTACAACTGTAGTGCTCTCTACTCATATTCTGCAGCTTAATTATTACAACATGTATGCAGTTCTGTAGATGCACAAAGGCATGTAATGCTTATTAGCTAAAGAGTTTACCTCAAACAGTATTGCAGATATACATAATTAATTCCCTAGACATGCACTATTAACCTTTATTCTGTGATGTTTCACCTACATACATACAGTGATTTCTATTATTATTCTATTACATACTCTCTCACTCTACTTTTTAATGCTAAAATTACAAAAATAAAACAAAATTATTACACAACCACATAAAGCTGCAACACTCATAAATTACATACAAGCTGCATTTTTCAATACTTTCAATTTGCTATTTTATTCTGTTTCTTTATCACATTACTTTTTCTCTGCTAAGCTGCAAAAAACTATTTATACAAAAACAAACAATATTACGTTTTACAACAGCTTTCTGCACTCACATACATGTCTTTAAAGAATTTAAAAACAGTTCTTTACATAAATAAATATGCTGAACAACAATACAATTAGTGCATATTATTATTTTCAGCAGATATAATTATTACTAAACTAAACTATTATTCATGCTAAATGATATTGCAACAGATTTTACTATTAAACATGCATCTAGCATATGAACTATGATACAGCATACTTTCTGCTTTCAGCAGCTATCTGCAACAGTTTTGCATCTAGATTATTCACAAAGCATATGTATCAGATCTGCTTTGCAATTTAATAAAGTCTCTATTGTATGCTTTTCAGTATGCTTTTTTCAGCTGCAAAACTTGCTCTTTCTTTATTCACTAACATACAATTTCACACTGCTGCAATTATTAAAAACATGACTCTTTCTGTTAATTCTGTATCATATGCACAACAAAGTTTTCTAGACAAATTTTATTATTGCATCCTTTTATTCCATATCTGTGCAGCATCATACAGTATTTATGCATATTCAAGCTGTATTATTACATCTCAAAAGTATTACATATGCATGATACCACATATACTATTATTCCTTCAGCTGCTACATATTATAGACACTAAAGTATTACGCATATGCATACAATTTCTGCTACATGCACATCTGTGTCTAAGTTTATTATTCCCTCTATTGCATATGTGTACTATTATTTTAAATGACATATTTACAATGCCATGATGCATCTGCATTATTACACATATGCATATTATTCATACATATACTATACATGCAACATACACGCTCATGTGCATTTACACTACTTACATGTACACATCTGCTTCTGCAGTATGCACTCAGCACATACAGTGTGTGTAGATATTATTAATTATTATTATTATTATTATCCACATATGCTGTACATATTATTATTATTGCTTATTAATTATTACAAGTATTATTATTATTACAATGCTCCTACCTCTATATTATTATTTCACATTTCTGCTGCATATTATATAAAACATAACAGAGCTTCCTGCAAACACATTTTATTCACACTACATACATATGTGCATATATTTATACCTATTTTAGGTACAACTATACATGCATATGTTCTTGCTACTCCTCATACCATGTATTATTAATTTTCTCCTATGCATACAGACATATTATACATCATCTGTGCAACATATCACATACATAAGGATTAACAACTATTATTCAGTGTTGCATATAATAACATTTATTATTACATATATGTACTTTATTATTGGATTATTACAATATTATTATTGGTACATAATACTTTATTATATATATATATATAGGTTGGCAGGTGTGTATATATATGTATATATATATATATGTGTATATATATATATATATGTGTATATATATATATATATATGTATATATATATATATATATATATATATGTATATATATATATATATATATATGTATATATATATATATATATATATATATATATGTGTATATATATATATATGTGTGTGTGTGTGTGTGTATATGGCAGGCAGGCATATATATATATATATATAAGGCAGGTATAAGGGTTATATATGTGGGCAGCATGTGTGTATATATGTGTGAGAAAAGGCAGGCAGGCGTAGGAGCAGGCAAGTATATAAGCAAAAGAGCAGGCAGGCAGGCGTGTGGCAGGCAGGGTGTGTGTGTGTGTATATGTACAGCAGCATACATACAGCAGCATATATATATATATATATATATATATATATATATATATATATATATATATTGCTCCCCATTTGGGGGCACCTGGACATCTGAGGCAAGAAAACTGGATGTACTGGCGCTATTGCATGTTTTATACCCCTGACGTCATGGAAAAAGGGACAGCAACCGACGCAGGACCCAAGACTTTGTTAATCAGATCAACTGAGGGCAACCTGCCAGCAGACTACCCAACTGTAATGACTGCAACAGTGAATACACTGAAAATCTACATTTATGGTAAGTGTACACAACTGTACTTTCATGCCTAAAGTGGTTAATGAACTGTCCTTAAATCAAGCCATTAACCTCCCTGTTTTTTCCCCTCATCCTCAGAATCCATCTGAAGGAACCCTACATTCCTTGGATTTTCTTAGGCAGCTTAGGTATTACCTGGAAAAGACCAACGCCATTAGAAATTCTGACTAGCTGTTTGTCTCCTTTCACCTATGGGCCTTGGGGAAGACACTCTCTAAACAGACTTATACCATCATGGATTTCTAAAGCTATCATCTAACTGTTCCCTTACATGAAAAGGTTTTAACTATCAATGTGAGAGCACAATCTACTAGGGCAGCTGCCTCTTCAGCAGCTTTTTTCAGGGTGATGCACAGCGCTTCCATACTGGAAGCGGCCACCTGGTCTTCAGTCCATACCTTTACCACGCATTATAAGCTAGGCTTGGTCTCCAGAACTAAAACTGGGTTTGCTAGATCAATTTTACAGGGTCTCATAGACCAGTCTCCTCCATTTCCTACCTCCCAGGCTCATACCTAAAGCTTGGGTATTCTTCCTACAGTTATAAACACTGCAACATGAGAATAGAAGGACATAGAATAGGTGTGCAAGAACTTAACATTACCTTAGATGTCCTTATCTTCCATGTTGCTGTATTTAGTCCCCTCCCCCTTCTAACCCCCTCTTGCTCTGTTTTGTCCGTCTGGAGTGACTTTCCCTATCTTCTCCCCATCCAATCAGGACACTGTAACAGGCACATACATTTAATGGGTTCCCTTGTTCTGGTGGCGTATGTAGGTCTGAAAAGCTTCCTTTCCTTGCTCGCCAAGGGTACTACTGTATGTGGCAGTCCTTTCTGAAGTGGTACGTGCAGGCGTCACTTTTATAGCTGACGTCTGTTTATGGCCCTGACAAGCAACGTAGCACGTACCCCTGCTCCTAAGACTTTGGTATACTGTCCGGATGTCCAATGCTGCAGACAGCAACCTCCCTACAGGTATGAATACTGCAACATGGCAGAGAGGAACATCTAAGGTTATGGTAAGTTCTTCCACAACTGTTCTATAGTGTTACCTGGTGCATGAGTCCTACTTGAATTAAGTTAATATATTTGTGTGAGGTACTCAGCAAGATAGTTGGTCCTAAGAAGGATATTTTTATTTCAGGTATTCAACACATCTTTTGTTTCAACTTCTCCATTTATCAGTTTCTTAGAGTCCACTTTTGTCTGACTGTTTTCCTAACAGAACTGTTGATTGCTGTGTCAAACAGGTGCTGGTATGAAGAGCACAGTCTTGAGATTGGGTGCGGCAGTGTTATAACTAAGAAATACTGGCTGCTAGGGTAGTGATAAAGAGAGACAAGGGAAGTCTCATTACTAGATGCTGCTGCTTTTCATGTTCCATTGTTAACGAGCACGTACTGCACAACATTTCTTCACTCTGCCATATAGATGAATTTTGAGATATTTAGATGTTTGCTTAAAAGTAGAAGTTCCCCATCTAAGTTCATTGTTTCAGGAATATAGTAGTATTCAGCTTGTAGCTTCTTCTGCACTTGGTCTCTTAATTCAGACACACATTTGAAACATAAGATGTTTTAAGAACTGCTCCCAAGTTAAATAAAATATATTTTGTGTATTCCATTTTATTTATTCTGCAGTTATATTTTCCCCATGTACACTGTTTGAGACCTGCTAATTCTTCAGCATCAGGATTCTAAAGTGCATCTAAGTAGGGATTAAATCATTTTATTGGAATGACTCCTTTTAGGCTGCCAGCCTTACTTAGTGGGAATTGTGAATTGGAAATGTAAAGCAGCCAAGGACTTTGGGTAGCCTGACGAGCCTGGTGTGCAAGGCCATGGAACGTATCATCATGGAACTCATAAACAAAGACATTGGTAATCTCCAAACTCTGGACCCTACACAGTTCGGGTTTGTAAAAGGCAGATCATGTCTCCTAAACCTGATTGACTTCTTTGAAGCATTCACCAAAGCCATAGATGAGGGTAAAGTGGTTCACACAGCTTATCTAGATCTCACCAAGGCTTTCGACATCATCCCCCACTCTGAAATTATAGATAAGCTCATTAAACTAGGTATAAAACCCTATGTCACAAGATGGGTTGCCAACTGGCTCATGGACAGAACCCACACTGTGAAAGTAGCAGACTAAATCCGACTTCAGGCCAGTGACAAGTGGAGTACCACAGGGTTCAGTCCTGGGTCCTCTCCCTTTTGGTATCTACTTCTCTGAAGTACAGGCTAACAGAGAAGGTCTTTGGCTAACAAAGTTTCCAGATGACTGCAAACTAGGAGCCATAATCGAAACTCCTAACGATGTGGACATACTACAAAAGGGCCTCACTGAGACAGATGCCTGGTGTGAAAGCCATGGCCTGAAGCTCAATGCCAAAAAGTGTATTGTCATCCCCTTTGGTAAAAACTCTGTATTGGTAAACTACCACAAAAGTGGTAATGTACTTAACGCCGAAAGTGTAATAAGAGACCTTGGGACACAGGTGGACAGTAATCTCTCCTTTGATAATCACATCGCCACAGTGGTCAGGAAATCTTTCTACATGGCTCACCTCATCACAGAAGGTTTCTCATCCAGAAAAAGAGAGGTTATTGTTCCCCTCTACTCATCACTCGTTAGACCCATTGTAGAGTACAACACCCCTTCTGGTATGTACCTCACAAGACATTTACAACAACTGGAAAGGCCACAGAAATACCTCACAAAAGGATTACTGGCCTCAAACAGATGCCCTACGCAGACCGTCTCAAAAAACTCCAGCTTTACTCCATCGCCTACTCAGAGGCGATCTCTGCCTAACTTACAAAGCTATGTCAAACCCAGAGCTGTTGGACATGCTCCACTTAAAGAAATCCCAATCCCTCCGAGCTACACGCTCTAGGGACCTAAACCTTGTCACCCCAATAAATAGAACATGCTGGAGGGATAGATTCCTGTCCCAGAGACTTCCCATACTGTGGAACAGACTATCTATGTCAAACAGAGCTCCTCATTAGCACTCTTCAAGAAAAGTCTTAATGGTTGGATGGGAAATAGGAAATTCACCCCAGGGATCACTTCTGTGGCTCTGCTCGACAGGGGCACAAGAAAATAATTTTCTTGGGTGGCGAAAGTCAGGGTACCTTTTTGGCTAGGCTTATATAGGCCCTAGGGCTAATAGCCTAGTTACCTACCTGTGAACCTATAAATGGCCTCAGGAAAGATGGTGCCTCAGAATGGAAGTCGAGGAGAAGTTAAAGTTATGCAAGTTTCAGGCTTTAAGAATATTTCCATGTTCTATGAATATAAAATAGCACATACCAGGTCTTTGGAAAGTCTCTAGCACAACTGCATCTTCTGTGAATTGACACTAGGTTTTGGGCAATGAGTAATAAGCCAGTTTTAGCCATAAGACCTAAGCAGAGAAGGGCAGCTCAGTCCATGGGAATAATTTAAAAAATAAAAAGTTTAGTATACATTTTATCTGTTATCTACCCTCTCTACTAATTTTCTATCTTGCGAACAAGTTTTGCATGGTAGTACACCAATAGGCAACACATTCTTCCAGGAGCTTGCATTGTACGTGTCCTTTAAAATCTGATTTTCTTTTTCATGCATTACTTAACCAGTGTGTCTCAGATCCGACCTTGAATCCGACTTCAGCTGCTTCTATAGACTTTGGTGCTGTAGCTTGAGCTCCTCCCCTTACCCATAATTCTATATATATATCTTTTTAGCTTGAATTATCTCCAATCTAGTTTGCCGCTTCAGTGTATGGACATGGTCTACCATAACTTGGTCTTCACCTTTTTGAGATGCGTTTTTTTTTTTTTATGTAGTATTGACCTGGTCTATTAAGCTATCCTGTTTCTAAACCTCCCATTTTCTTACAGGCCTCATGCCTTGCTTATTTGCTGTTTTATTATTCCCCTTGTATATCTAATGACACCTGCCATGGGTTACATCTCTTATACTACCACTGTTGGTATTCTTTTTTTCTCCCCCTTTCTGTCATGGCTGGTATTCTACTTCTCTGCCTTCTTTTCTAAGTATTTTTTTTTCATTACTGCCGACAAACCTACAGATTTCAAACTGTATTCTTCCTGTGGGCATAAGATCTCCAATTCAAATGCCCATCAGGAATGTGTCTATTGCCTTGTAAAGGCACACCTCAAGGTGGAGTGTGAAATCTGTGCAGGATTTAATCAGGTGCTAGTTGAATGCTGTAACAAGCTCGTGCTGAAATGGTTGCTCCTTTCTAATACTTCTGCTTCTTCAGCTAGAGCTCCCCTTCCTTCAAAAAAATCTTCCAAGAAGACCAAGGGGAGACTCATCTGTTAAAGGCAAAGAGTCCAGGAAGTGATCCCCCTGTCCTTCTTCCTGGGTTCAGCTCAGACTGAAAATGTTTTCAAGCCATCAGATCTGTCTGGTTTCTCAGATCAGACAAGAGCCAAGTCTAAATCTCTAGTCCACTGCTCCTCTAGTTTCACTGTGGAGCCAATACCTTCCATAATCTATTTTCCTTTCTTACAGGAGACCCCTCGTAGTGCTTCAAGGCCAGCCTGAACCTCTTAATCTTTTAGGTCAACTAAGAGCCTGTCTCAAGCAGATGTGAACAGGAGAATGAGGAAGTGTCTTCTGGCTCAGATTCTGCTGCGAGTTTTACTCACTCTATTGCCAGTCGGACCCATGAGCCTACCATCACCCCAAACCCAACTTTTGACTCCTATCCAACATGTGGTTTCGGAGCCATCTGACTTGAGAGCTCCAAATTTGTGTCTCATTCAAAGGCCTGGACTTCATTGACTCTGACTACATCTCTGATCCAGTCAACGTCAGCACTTTTGGAGCCGGAGTGATTTTGGAGCTGTAGCGCTGGATCCCGAGGTGTTGGACTGGACTCCGATGTTCTCTGAGCTGTTATTTCATTTTGGGGCCTCAGTATTGGATAGCTCAGCTCTAATCTCTGGATCGAGACAGATTATGATGATGCTCTGAGCCATTCTAGGCCAGTGTCTTTGACTCTTGCTAGGGTGGCCCTTGTTTTTCTCGTGGCTTATGCCTTTGAGGTATTGGGGAGAGCATTTTCCACCTCTGTGGACAAAGGCATACTTGACTACCTCAGGTTCACCCCTTCCACAATGTCTTCTTTGTTCCTACTAGTCTCTCCATCCTGTCCCATCAGGGCAGAAGGCCCGTTTTAGCGTGTAGATGGTCTTTATTCAAGACTACTCACATTTCAGAGTCTTCCCCAGAGCATCTCGCATGAAACCAATGAGGTGGTAGGAGGATGTGGTTCCTCAGGTCACAAGGCTCTTCGCAGGGTTCCTATGGAGACAGGACCCCCCCCCCCCGCAGCAAGGGGGGGGGAGCATAGTGGTGGACATCTCGCACATGGCAGAGAATACCTACAAAACCTAGGGTCAGAGGTCCTTTCTCTGAGAAGCCCTTCTAGCACTCCTGAAAAGTTGTCTTTTTGCTGCAGTCTTGAGGTAGGTTGGGGGTGCTTAACCCTCCAGCTAGAAGCCTGGTATAGCAATCACCAAAGAAGATCATACTCTGAGGTTACTACATACCCTTTTCCCTTCAGCCTCCCAGCAGCCTGCAGGAATCCCAGATGCTACAGAAAGGGAAACCTGTGGGCCAACAGTGTCATCCAAATGTCCCCCCCCCCCAAACCAGCAAAGATTCAGAACTTATTTGAGGTTCTTTTTGGTGCCAAAGGAAAACTGAGACCCAAACCCTATTTTGGATCTCAGCAATTTGAATCAGCTTGTCAGATGCTCGGAAGTTCCGAATGGTCATGATTCAGTCCATTCTACCACTGTTCTAACAGGACAATTGAATATGCTAGATCTCTAGTACACGTGTTATCACATCAAAATATACAGGCAACCTGGGAGATATCTACGCTTCTGGCCGGGAGCTAGTCATTACCAGATGTTAATCGTGTTTCACTGTTGCAGTCATTACATTTGGGTAATCCTGCTGGCCGGTTGCCCTCAGTCGGCCTGAATGCCAAAGTCTTGGGTCCTGCGTCGGCTGCTGTCGCCCCTTCCCTGACGTCGGGGGTATAAAAGAAACAGCCGACACCATTTTCTTAAGTCTTTCTTGCCGCGCGGTGCCCGAAGCAGTTTGCAAGTACTGGTCAGCCGCCTCCTGAGATTTTCGTGTTCGAGTTTCAGACCCGAAGTCTTCAATAAAGCTAAGTACTCCGTTGGGGAAACTTTTATGTTAAATTGTCTGTCTCGCCTTCATTCTTGCTGGTTGGGTTCGGAGCTGACTCCGCCATCTTCAAAAGCTCGAGGCCCCCCTATATCCCATGATGCCTGGCGCTAGATACCCAGATCTCATTTGCCGCTTCTGCTGCGAGGTTGTTCTACTGGCTCAGGTCATATAAAACTTTATTATTTTTGTATTTTTCTTGTCAAAACTGTAGATCTGAAGTAGTTAACTTCATTTGTGCAGCAGCCTATGGGAATCGGTTCCGAGCCGGCAGTTTTCAACAGCTTTAGATCAGAGCTCCAAGCTCCTCCCCCTACCCATAATCCCCTACCAACCCTGACTGACCTCAGATCTAGTTTGCCGCGGTTTACTTCAGCAGCTTGATCCAGAGTTCCAGGCGTTTCCGTTCTCTTGTGAGAAAAATTTAACTTTTCTACCACTTTTCTTTAACCTTTGGTGTGAGTGTGTGTTTAGGTCCCTTTTTTCTAACTAAAAGCTCTCTTAGTTTAAATTATTTTGTTTCTGTTTAACCTCCCCCTCCTTTGTGGTTTCTTCAGGGTTGTGTGTGTGTGTTTGGGGCCTAGTGTGTGTGGCTTACCTTATATTGCATGTCTGAGGCCACAAAGGTGATGTTTTCTAAGTGCACCGAGTGTGGCCATAAGCTGTCCCCAGTGGATGGCCACACTCTGTGTGTGTTGTGCCTTGGGTTGAGCACCTGTCCTCTGGTTGTACCATTTGTGCAGCGTTCAACCCCAGGGCACTCAAGGACTGGAGGTCTAAAAAGCTGATTCTGGTGGGTCTTCTGCCCCTGGACTCTGCTTCTACCTCCGGTCCTCCCGTGGCTCCAGCTGCGGCAGCTGCCACTCCTGCTTCCCTCCCCCCCCCGGCCAGGACTCAACCTCCCGCCTTACGCCCGGAGGAGTTGGAGGCCAGGAAAGAAAGGAGGAGGGAGAAGCACCACAAGCGGCAGGCCGAGGCCTCCGCTTCAGCCCCTCTGGCTAAGCGGTCTTCTCCCTCCAGGTCTTCTGGGTCTCCTTCTCGGATCCGGTCCCCGTGCTTTTCACCGGGTCCTGAGGAGGAGGAGACCCGATCTCCTTCGAGGTCATCGAGGCGACACTCCCACCCCGCCTCGGTGGCCTCGTTGAGATCTACCAGAAGTCTCGTGGATGCAGATTTGGACCGGATGATAAGATTCCTCCAGGCCCAACTGCAGATGGGAGTGCTCCTGCCTTCCCCCCCTCCGGGGGGGGAGCACGATCCCCTTCTTTGCCCCCAAAGCTCCTTCTCCATCCCGCTTCCCAGGTTCGGAGTCTTCGGAGGCAGGAAGCCTTGGAGCCCGGGGGTGTGTCGGCGCCGCCAGTCTCGGGTACTTCGGCGCCGACACTTCCCTCGAGTCTGTCGGGTCCGTTTTCTTCGGATCCGAGCTCTCGGAGCTGAGGGCTGAGCTTCGGATTCAGCGGTATCGGCATGCCTTCGGCAACGTCCAGGTCGGAGCATGCTGGTCAGTTGGATCCGATCGCTTCGGCACCGGCTCCAATCCGTCCGTTGGATCCAAGGGAGAGTCTGCTTTCAGATCCCAGAGAGAGCAGCTCTCCCTCGGCATTCGATGTGGTGGAGAGGGTCCTGTCGAGAGATTCCATGCCCACGGCCCTTGCCACGGCTCCACCCTGCACTCCTCAGTTGGGCCCGACTTCCATCACCCGGCCCCAGGGACACCCTGCTTTGACGTCCCAGGTAGTTCCATTGGAACAAGACGTTGCTGGTGAGACCTCCTCAGACAGCCCCCCCCGAGGAGGTTCTTCACAAGCGAAGATGCAAGAGGAGGCACCTGGACTCCCCTGAGTCCATGACTGAGGACACGGATTTGGAGGAAGGGGAAGGCTCCCCAAGATCACCCCCCCCGAAGATGTCTCATTTGGTGACATCATGGAGATGCTCAGAATAAAGGGGGGGGTGGTCTGCCCCAAAGCCTACCTCTGACGAATCCGTGTTCCTGGAGGCGTTTGAAGCAGGTCCGTCTACCTCTTGGGTGTCCCCTCCGGCCGACCCCCTAGTAGACCTGATTACTACCAAGGGGTGGAAGGAGCCGGACACTGTGGAGCCAGTCCCCGGACAAAATTCTTAGCCCACCCTCTGACAAGTCCCACTGTAGTAAGGGTCCCCCTGTAGATGCCATGTTGGTGGCGGTGGCCACCAAGAGGGAACTTGCTCAGGAGAGTCCCTCTGTTCATCCCCCGAGCAAGGAGTTTCTGTCGATGGACCGCCTAGGGAAGCGGGTGTTTAGTTCTGCTACCTTCTCTGTGAGGTCGCTAAACTACATGGCACATGTGCTCTGACTGCAGCGGGACCTTATCAAAGAGTACGCTGCGTGGGCCCCCCCCCCCCAGAGTCCATGTCAGCGGAGGACTAACAATTGCACTCCACCCGGATGGCCACTCTACGATCCATATCTAACACCTCTATGCGGCTTCTGTCTCATGCCACGGAAGGAGCCGCTAGAGCCGGCGGCGCGGGCCTCGTTATGAGACGTCAGGCCTGGCTCCGGCACTGTGATTTCGCGGAACCCTTTAAGGCGTCTTTCGCTAATGCCCCTTTTGATGGTTCTGCCCTCTTCGGCAAAACCATGTGAGATACCTTGGTCCAGAGCGAAAAGGATGGGAAGAAGCTGTCTGCCGTTCGAGTCCGCTTCTCTGCTCCCCAGAGGTCCTTCTCTAAGAACCAAAAGGAACAGAAGATGTGGTTCCAGAAGTCGCAACAGTCCCATCCCGCTCCGGACTCCCAGCCATTCCATGGCAGAGGAGGGCAGGGTTGACGCTGCCCTATAGGCATATATTTTTTCCTAATTACCATAACAAAGGGGAATACAAACTACACTCATTGGATGTGCATAGACAACTTCGCTTCTACATCCACAGGACATCTGGTCATAGGAAATCCGATCAGCTGTTCGTCTCCTTTGCCAAATTTAACTTGGGTAAACGTCAAAGTAAAAGGTTGGCAGAGGATTATGGGTAGGGGGAGGAGCTTGGAGCTTGGATCTAAAGCTGTTGAAAACTGCCAGCTCGGATCCGATTCCCATAGGTTGCTGACAAATGAAGTTTACCTACTCAGATGGAACGTTATGGTGAGTACATAACTTCTTATTTGTAGTGCAGAATTAGTTGTTAGATTAGACTGTTGTATTGTAGCTAGTTTTTCTCTAGATACAGATTACTTTTCCCCAAGAAACTCGTTTTAAATTTTCCCCTCCTCCCTTTCTCTCCCTTTCCTTACCTCCGAAAGGTTTTCCGTTTAAGTTAGAGGATAACCTTTCCTCTCCATCTCCTTCTAAAAAAAAAAAAAAAAAAAAAAAAAATTCTTTTATTATCACTGTTAGTGTTTAATATCTATAGTTTTTTGTTGTGGTAACTGTAGTGTGTAAATTTTAGTGATTGGTTACTTAAACCTTTCTGTGTGAGTTCTTCTCATTGGTTTTCCTCCAGGATGTCCAAGGATCCTAAATCATCCGGATTCAAGAAGTGTGACTCATGCTGTCAGAAGATGTCTCTGACAGATGGTCACACGTCTTGTGTTTATTGTCTAGGCGCCGTACACCTGCAGGACTCTTGCTCGATCTGCCATGCTTTCAGTCCGAATCCTGCAGGAGCGCAAAAATAAATTGATCCTGAAGGGTTTGCTTAAACCCCAAGATTCACCGGCGAAGGCTCAGCCCGTGAAATCTTCCAGTCCACCTAAACCGTCGGCTCCCAGTTCGCAGCCTTCGTTGGGTGAAGCCATACAATCCATCTTGGCTCTGGCTGGAACCGATGTCCCTCCCTCCCAGTCGGCTCTGACACGTTCTTTGGAGCCGTCTGAGAGTCTGAAAAGATCCAGGTCTCCTTCTCTGGAGTCTATACGTTCAGCTCCGAAGTCGCCTCTGCTCCAATCGGAGTGTAGTCATTGCTCATCGCAGACTGCCTGAGCAGAGCAATTCTCATGCCTCACGAGTGGTCTCTGATCCAGGTAGTTGTGGACCAAATCTTCCGCAAATGGGGCCAACCTTGCTGCGACCTTTTTGCAACTCCCTTCAACTGCAAGTGCAGCAATTTCTTCTCTCTCCTTCCACTTCCCGGGCATTCCCCCAGAGACGCTCTAGTCCACGATTGGCCTCAGGGACTTTATGCATTCCCTCCTTTTCCCTCATCCTGAAGCTAATTCAGAAAGCTACCGTTTTGTGTTGCAAATTGATCCTCATTGCTCCTTACTGGCCTCCACAAATATGGTTCCCGTTCCTGCATCGCTATCTTCTCGAGCAGCCTTGGACTCTGGACCTAGTTCCAGACCTCCTGATTCATCAGTCGGGCTGGCTGCACCAATCCCTACACTCTCTCCAGCTCACGGCTTGGTTGCTCTACTTCCAACTTTAGCCAGGCTTCCAGATATCTCCCCCCTCTGTGCCCGAAATCCTTTTGTCATCACACAAGTCTACGACCAGAAAAACTTACGCTAGTAAGTGGAAACGTTTTTCTTCCTGGGCAGAGGAAAAAAGTATAGACCCCTTTTCAGCGCCTGTACACTACATTTTGGAATTTCTTGCAGAACACTTCCATGCTGGGTCCACTTCCGCTACAATTAGAGTTCAGTTAACTGCAATTTCAAATTTTCACATTAGCCTGTCTGAAAACAATATGTCCCATAAGCTGTGTAAAGCCTTTCTCAAAGGAACCACTCTGCTCAGGCCCCCAGTGAGAGATCCTCCACCACCGTGGGATCTAAATTTGATTTTAGCTTTTCTGATTTTGCCCCCTTTCGAACCTGCAGCTTCTTGTTCATTGAAGTTTTTATCGTGGAAACCCTTTTTTCTGGTAGCTATTACTTCAGCCAGAAGAGTTTCGGAACTACAGGCTTTTTCTATCCATCCCCCATACCTCGTGTTCCACAATGACAGGGTTGCTCTTAGGACTAATCTGTCCTTCCTTCCTAAGGTCTCTTCAGAGAGTAACTTGAATCAGTCCATAGACCTTCCTGTGTTTTTCCCTAACCACTCCAACAGGGCGGAATATAAGTTGCATCAGTTAGATGTTCACAGGCAGCTACGCTTTTATTTGCATAGAACCAAAGACATTAGAAAATCAGATCAACTTTTCCTGTCTTATGCAGTAGGTAAACAAGGTCCTCTGGTCTCCAAGGTAACCTTATCCAGGTTGTTGACTTCTATCATCACATTCATATATCAACTCAGGAATAAAGAATTGCCAGTTAAACCAAAAGGTCACTCCACCAGAGCTTTAGCTACTTCGGTGACCTTTCAGGCTAGGTTGCCCATGGAATCTATTTGTGCTGCGGCTACATGAGCCAACCCACATAACTTCATTTCGCATTACAAGTTGGATTTGGTTTCCAGGAGCAGAGCTGATTTTGGTTCCACTGTTCTGAAGAGTCTTTTCCGATGAGCCACCCAGGATTTTAGGTGCTAGGGACGCTGTCCCAACCAGCAAGAATGAAGGCGAGATAGACAACTTATCATGAAGTTATGTACCTACCAATAACGTTCCATGTTAGTTGTCTTCTTCTCGCCTTCTTTCTTGCGTCCCACCCTCCATCTCCTTATCCTAGTGGACTGAGAAGAGTTCTTGATTTTTCACTGGCTGAGTCTTCTCTGGCTATTTCTTTCTGACTAGTAGTCTCTCTAGTAGGATTTATGCATTCTAGGATAGGATTCCTTTATTATTATGTCTGCAATTAGACTTACCAAACGAGATCTGGGTATCTAGCGCCAGCCGAGTCAGAGCCAAGGATCGGCTCTGAACCCAACCAGCAAGGAGGAAGGCGAGAAGAAGACAACTAACATGCAACGTTATGGTAGGTACATAACTTCTTTTTCTTGCTCTAGACCAATGTCAGAAAAAGTTAATTGTGTGGTGCTGCGGTAGCGTTGTCACCTCAAAGACGTTGTCTTGTTTGATTCTCAGCTAGAGCGTCTTCTGTGTGGAGACATGCGTGAATGGGTCTACCTTCGTCGAAGGTTGTGCGTCAGATCTGGCAATTCGGCATGTAAAAATCTACTGCCAATCATTAGCCAGTGGAATTCTGCTGTGGCGACCCCTAACCGGGAAAAGCCGAAAGACACAACAACTTGTGGAAAGCAAATACCTCGTAAGGACCTTCATTCTTACTGCATTCCTTGCCTAGGCCCTGATCACAATGTTTCTGGTTGTCGGTTTAGTGCTAGATTTAACCAATGCACTATTAAGCATCAGTATGATTTTGCTTTAAACTATTTTGGATGCCAGTTTAATTATCCAGAAATGTCATCGGATAGCCATCCGACTACCGGAGTTCACAAAAACGCAAAGAAAAGGAGAGAGATAAACAACCGAGGTCCAAAACGGACGACGAAGCTTCTCCTAAGCCAATCGCCAGTTCTCAATGAGGCACTTTCTCAGTCCCTGATGCCCGCTACTTTAGAGTCGCAGGCTGCTACTGACTCCCATGTGGAGTTGGCTATGCCACTGGAAACTCAATGTATTGGAGCCTCGACACTATTCCCTCAGATGGGTCCGGAGCCGATGAGCAGGCACTGGCTTCTGAGGGTGTATTCAGACCTAAACATCTTTACATTAAACCGACTTCAGCTTCAAAGGCAAAGACTAAAGCACCTTCTAAAGCAAAGAAACAAACTCAAGAGCCACGTGGACAGGCCTCTCTGCCCAAAAAACAGATGCTCAAAATGGCCGAAGACTTGATTAACTTGATCAGGGGTTCCCATCCCTCTCCTGATATGAGGCCTAGGCAAGAGACTGACTGAATCTTCAGATCAGGTTTCTGTTTCTTCTGATTCCTCTTCTGATCAGGAATATTCTCTTCCCCCCTATGAGGATTCTGATGCTGAAGAATCTATACCTTCAGCTTCTCCTCCAGTGGACTATTCTTTTGGGGAAACCTTGCATACCACGAGGGAGCATTTCCACTGGGAGAGCCAAGATTTTTCAGAATCTAAAAAGAGGCTCTGGGATTTCCTTTTACTACCTCAGTACAGGCCTCTAGCCATTCCACCTGTGTTGGACATTGTAGATGTTGTGTTTTCGGAGTCTAGTCTGACCCCTGACTCCTTACCTGCAGCTCCTATTAAGCCTGACAGATATTACAGGGTTCCTGACGCTCATAAATTCCTTTTTAAAAACCCTGCTGCTGACCCAGAAACTATTTCACAGGGTCCCGAAGGAGTTAAGGCTTCTGCTGCCAAAAACCCTACCCCCTCTGACAGGGATTCTAGCGCACTGGATAGATGGGGAAAAAAGGTTTGCACATCTGCTACCTTGGCCATAAGGGCCTTAAACTGTCATTTTCATATGCTCAAATATCAGCAACATGTCATGGCATTGCTTAAACAGAAAATGTTGTTAAACTCTGAATGTGCAGAAAACAAGGAAATGCAGGATTTATTGCATGTAGCTGAACATGTTGGAAAGCATACTTTGCAATGTGGTTTTGATTCTTTGGTGGCCTCCTGCAGGGCTGCAGTTATGGGTCCTGTAATTAGGAGGCATGCTTGGTTAAAGGAACAAAGTCTGCCTGATCATGTCAATGTTAAATTAAATTATTAGATGCACCTTTACAGCATGATACTTTGTTTTGTGTTAAGGCAGAAGAGGTGTTAAAAAAAATGGAGGACAAAGCTAAATATATGCAAACTGTCAACGATTTTTTACAAGTACAGCTACCTAGGTTTAGTAGACACTGGCCTACAAAGAATTGGTCCTTTCCTGTGTCAGACGGACCTCAAAGGGGCAGATCCAGACGCCCTAGAGGTAGATCCCAGGCGCAAGGTTCATACAGGTCAAAGCAATGGGGTGCTTCTACCTCCAAAGTTGGAGAAGACAAATCACAACCATACAGGAAACAGTCCCAATGCCTTCCCCCTGCCGGCACCAAGCACTTGTGTCGTGGCAGCACCCTTAGGGGGGAAAATTAGCATTTTTTTCTCAAAATTGGCACAATATAACCCAGGACAAGTGGGTTCTAAATATAGTGTCACAAGGCTACAAGTTCCATTTCCATACCCTGCCAAAGGCAAATGGCTGGCCAGATCTACCAAAACATCAATGGGCAGAGGCGCAAAAACAAGTCTCATCCCTCCTGGACATGGGGGCCATTCAACAAGTACCAGATTAAGAGCAGGGACAATGATTTTACTCAAGACTGTTCTTGGTAACCAGAAAGGATGAGGCCTGGAGACCAGTACTGGACCTATCTATTCTGAACACATTCCTGAATATACCAAAATTCAAAATGTTGACTTTGCAGCAGCTTCTGCCCATGCTGGGCAAGAATGCTTGGCTTGTGACTTTAGACCTAAAAGAGGCATACCTGCATGTCCCAATCAGACAATCATGCAGAAGATACCTCAGATTCAAGGCTTTCTCAATGCATTACCAATTCTCTGCACTGCTCTTTGGCTTATGTACTGTGCCCAGGGTCTTTACAAAGTGCCTGGCACCAGTAATTGCATTCTGCAGACAAAGAGGAATACAAATGTATCCTTACTTGGACGACTGTCTAATTCAAGCAGAGAACAAGGACATTCTTCTACAGCATCTAGCATTTGTGAAAAGATTTCTAACATGCCTAGGGTACACAGTGAACAAAAAGAAATCAAAACTAGTACCCTTTCAGGAGATAATTTTCCCGGGTGCAAGCTTAAATACAACTGCTCAGATGGCTTATCTCACGCCAGACAAACAAAGGCAACGGACTACCTATTTCAAAATGTTGGCAACAAAGGCCCATTTATCTGCAAGAAAAGTTCTGCAGGCTTTGGGCTTCATGGCATTCTGCATCCTACTAATTCCATATGCAAGACTGCATATGAGGAAACTTCAATGGTACCTAAAAAGTGTTTGGACCCGACATTGCCACAGCCTGGAAACAATGATTACTCTCATTCCCTGCCTGCAACAGGAGTTTTCATGGTGGGCGAAGGCTTGTCACGAGAACAAGGGACAGCCATTCACATTAACCCCAGCCAGGCAAACACGAACAACGGATGCTTCAGATTATGCCTGGGGGGCCCACATGGCAGGAAGATGCATTCAGGGCACATGGTCCTCAAACCTAATGCATCTACATATCAATCAAAAAGAGATGCTAGCTGTTCAAAATGCCCTGACAACCTTCAAGGACCTACTTCATCCGGGACAACTACTGATAAAGACAGACAACACCATGGTCATGTGGTATATAAAGAAGCATGGGGGCACATATTCTTACCCCCTTTGCAGACTAACCATGACTTTGTGGGACACAGCATTGACTTACCAAGTACATCTGCAGGCACAATTCCTGCCAGGAGAGGAAAACACTCTGGCAGACGAACTAAGCAGAAACCTCATGGATCCCCATGAGTGGCAGCTGGATCCACAAGTCTTCAGCATGATAACAAGGAAATGGGGATGCCTGACATAGATCTATTTGCCTCCCCTCACAACTACCAACTAAAAAGATTCTGCACAAAGACTTATCACAGGCGAGCATTGAAAGTGGATGCCCTATCTTTCAGCTGGAAAAACCTATTAGTATATGCCTTTCCTCCACTGCCTCTCCTCCCCAAGGTACTCCTAAAGGTCAGACAGGAGAAGCCAAAGATGATACTGATTGCCCCAGATTGGCCCCGCTAGTACTGGTATCCAATCCTAAGGAACTTGGCTCAATGCCCAGGTTGGACCTTACCTCAAATACCTCATCTACTGTCCCAGCAAAACAATCGGATCCTGCACAGCCAACTCAGTACTTTAAAACCTGGCAGCATGGAGGATAATGTAGTCATACAAAACACACCTCTCAGTAAAGCTGTGATGGATGTCATTTTGGAAGCCAGAAGGCCTAGTACTAGAAAATCTTATGCTGGAAAATGGAAGAGATTCTGTGCTTGGAACCAGGCACAAGGAACTGATACAGCTATACCAAATATTCCTCAGATTTTGCAATACTTAACTGAGATGCTGGACAAAGGCTTATCTTTTTCATCAATTAAAATTCATGCCTCTGCCATTTCCGCTTATTACAATACAGAGCCACCAATCATTTTTCATCCTTTATTAAAGCAGTACCTCAGAGGAGCCAAAAACTTAAGGCCTCCAATGAGATCACCAATACCTGCATGGGACCTCAACTATGTCTTGGAAAAACTCACCCTGCCTCCTTTTGAGCCAGCTGCTACTGCTGATATAAAGTTTTTATCTTGGAAAACAGCCCTGCTCCTAGCAATAACTTCTGTAAGACTGGTTTCAGAGCTACAGGCACTCATGGCTGTGGAACCTTTTATCATGTTTTATCCAGACAGGGGGTCTCTGAGGACAAACCCAACATTTATGCCTAAGGTGGTGTCCAGTGTGGCTCTTAACCAAACTATTCATCTGCCAACTTTTTATTCAAATCCACAAAATAAGGGGGAGAGAATTCTGCATTCTTTGGACGTACACAGACAGCTTAGATTCTACTTTGACAGAACCAAAGATGTCCTTCAAGAATGCAACTGCAGTCCTGACATATGGGTTGTCCTGTCTCAGGCAGCCCTTCGGACGGCCGGATTCCAAAGTCTGGGTCCAGCGTCGGCTGATGTCGCCTCTTCCCCGACGTCAGAGCGGCTGGGGTATAAAAGCATCAGCCGACGCCATCTTCTTATGTCTTTCTTGCCGCGCGGTGCCCGAAGCAGAAGCAGTTCGCAAGTGCCGGTCGGCCAGCTCCTGTGTATTCAGATCCAAAGTCATCAAAAAGCTAAGTACCCGTTAGAACCTTTTCTTGCCTCAGCCGATGTCAGATAAAACTGCAAAAGTTAATAATTGCTTGTCTTGTGGTAAACAAATACCTCATAAGGACTTCCATTCTTACTGCCTTCCCTGCCTCGGCCCAGACCATGACGTCTCAGCCTGTGCTGCCTGTGCTTGCTTCAATAAGCGCACACTTAGGCGCCGGGCAGAATTTGCTGAAGACTTTTTTGGGGAAAATTACTCCTATATCATGCCGTCGGAACTACCAACCGCACATATTTCCAAAAAACGGAAGGACCAGGACCGACATTCGCGGCCCGCGACTTCCACCGACACCACGGTAAAGCCTACCTCGAGTGCATCCGTCTCTTCGGAGGCGGTAATTCAACCGCTCCAGGCTGACGACACCGCTTTACCACACACTTCGGTCCCGGAGGCTACCCCGGTGCCGGTTGTTGATTTTCCTCCTGAAACCGAAGCCCAAGATTTGTCTGACACCATACCGGTGGACAAAGTTACTCCAGCACGTGGGGCAGTTAGGCCTCCTGTGTCTGTCCATCAAGGCCTACACACGTGCTAAGGCTGCCAGCCAGGCTGTCTCACCCTCCTAAATCTTTTCCACAGGGCCCCACTTCTGATAAACAGATCATGACTTTAGCTGCAGATCTAATTTCTTTAATCAGGGGCTCTCAGGCTCATCCAGACAGAGGTTCTCAGCCGCCTTCAGACAAAAGGCCTAGGGTTGAGCAGGCAGATACCCTTTCCTCAGATGAAGCCTCTGGTGAGTCAGGCCATTCAGATTCCCAGGAAGAATCCTTCCCGGCCTACGAGGATTCTGATGCTGATGAATCCATTCCCTCTGCCTCTCCTCCTGAGGATATTTCTTTCGGGGAAATTCTCCACTCCATGAGAGAGCATTTTCAGTGCCAGGGCCAGGATTTCTCCGACTCCAGGAAAAGGCTTCGGACTTTCCTTAAGTTACCCCAGCACAGGCCTTTAGCTATACCCCCAGTATTAGATGTATTGGATGATGTGTTCTCAGACTCCAGTACTTCTCCTGATGCTCTCCCTCCTGCTCCTGTCAAGCCAGACAGATATTACAGGGTTCCTGAAACTCATAAACATCTCTTTAAGGCCCACTCTGTTGATCTAGAAACTATTTCTCAGGGGCTCAAAGGAGTGGCCACTTCCACGGCCAAAAATCCTTTGCCCGCAGACAGGGAATCTAGGTCCCTGGAGAGGTGGGGTAAAAAAGTTTATACCTCATCCACCCTTGCCATGGAGGGCACTTAACTGTCTTTTTCATATGTTTCAGTATCAGGATTTCTTGATGGACGATTTGCAGAAAAAGTTAGCCTCTCCTGAGACTTTAGATAAAGGCCTTGCATGATTTGGTTCATAATACTCAGCAGGTTAGCAGTCATTTTCTTCAGTGCGGTTATGATGCATTGGAAGCTTCATGTAGGGCAGCTATGACAGGGGCCGTCATATGTAGACATGCTTGGTTGAAAGAACAGACATTGCCAGATCATGTTAAAGTAAACTTCTAGATGCACCTCTGGAAAAAGACAAGCTATTTGGTGCTAATGCACAGGGTGTGTTGAAATCAATTGAGGAAAAGGCTAAATCAGTACAAACAGTCAAAAGATTTCCTCCAGGTTCAGCCACCAAGGTTTAGTAGGAATTGGCCTTCGAAGAATTGGTCCTTTCCAGACACTGACAAGTTCCAAAGGGGAAAAAAACAGGCGTGCTCGAGGTAGAGGGCAATACCGAGGCTCCTACACGGGCCGCCAATGGCAACCAACTAATCAGAGAAGTGGCGCAGTGACTTCTACTGCTCCACAGGGACAATCACAATGACTTGACTTTGACACCGCCGACCAAGGCTCAAAGAGAAGCACCTTTAGGCGGAAAATTATCTTTATTTTCAAAAAATTGGCACGTTTTTACAAAGGACAAATGGATTTTGGACATAATAAAGGTTACAGGTTCCACTTCCATACCTTACCAACAAGACAAGGCATGCCAAACCTGCCACAAAATCAAAGGCCAGAGGCACTCGTACAAGTTTCAAAGCTGCTACAAATCAAAGCAATAGAAAAGGTTCCTCCTCAGGAACAAGGCCAGGGATTCTACTCAAGACTGTTCCTTGTTCCAAGGAAAGAAAAGCAATGGAGACCTATACTGGACTTGTCCGCTCTAAACACTTTTCTCATTGTGCTAAAATTCAAAATGCTGACATTACAGCAACTTCTTCCCATGCTGGGGAAGGGGTCTTGGCTGGTTACCCTGGACCTCACGGAGGCATACCTGCATGTCCCAATCAGACACAGCTGCAGAAGATACCTCAGATTTCTTGCAGGGTCAGAGCATTATCAATTCTCAGCATTGCCTTTTGGCTTATCTACTGCCCCCAGAGTATTCACGAAATGCCTGGCATCAGTAATTGCACATTGCAGACTTCAGGGGATACAAATATACCCTTACCTGGACGACTGCCTTATACAAGCGGACAGCAAGCAAGCCTTGATAAGAAACTTGGACTATGTCATTCACTTACTACAGGCTTTGGGATACACAGTCAACATTCAAAAATCAAGACTACTGCCATCCCAACAAATAATTTTTCTAGGAGCCAAACTGGACACAAACTTACAAATGGCTTTCCTCACAGAAGAAAAACAAAAAAAAAAAAAGCCTAGCAAAGCACACCCAGATGACTGCAAGGAAAATCCTGCAGGCCCTGGGTTTCATGGCATCTTGCATTCTTCTGATTCCACTGGCAAGACTACACATGAGAAAACTACAATGGTACCTAAAAAGTTTATGGTCTCAACATAGCCACAACTTAGAAGCAATTATTCCACTCATTCCATGTCTACAAAAGGAATTTTTGTGGTGGGCACAAGCAAGCCAGCTAAACAAAGGCATGTCTTTCAACAAACCTCAAGCAAGCCAAACCATTACAACAGAAGCCTCAGATCATGGATGGGGGCGCATGGAGGGCAGATGCATTCAAGGGCAATGGCACCCCAGAATTGCATCTGCACATCAATCAAAAAGAGATGTTGGCAGTGATTCATGCAATCGAGGCCTTGAAAATTTCTTCAGCAAGGTCATCTGCTAATAAAGACAGACAACACCACTGTTATGTGGTACATAAACAAGCAGGGAGGCACCCATTCTTACCCCCTCTGCAGACTAACAATGACTCTTTGGGAAGAGTCCTTGAAACTGAACATACAGTTGCAATCCCAGTTTGTCCCAGGCAAGGACAATGTTCTGGCCGGACAGTCTAAGCAGAAACATTATGGACCCTTGCAATAGATGTTGCATCCAGACATTTTTTCACAAATAACTCATGCATGGAGAAGGCGGACATAGATCTCTTTGCCTGACACCCCAATCATCATCTGAAGAAGTTCTGCTCAAGGACACACCATCCTCAAGCCTGGAGAATGGATGCTCTCTCCTTCAGCTGGAATTCTCTAACAATCTATGCATTTCCACCTCTACCATTAATGACCAAGGTGTTACTGAAGATCAAAGCAGAACAACCGAAAGGCATTTTGATAGCTCCAGACTGGCCAAGACAGCACTGGTATCCATTACTAAGGAGCATAACTCGCACCAAGCCATGGCTCCTGTCTCAATGGCCTCTGCTTATAACTCAGCACAATTACAGGAAAGTTCATCCCAACCTGCAAACATTGCAACTGACAGCTTGGAGGGTTCCATGACTTCTCCCCATATCTCTCTCTCCAAAAAAGTTCAAGAGATCTTACTGGAAGCACGCAGGCCTTCCACCAGAAAAACGTATTCAGCCAAATGGAAGAGATTCAACATCTGGAATGCCAACAAGGGTCAGGATGCATCAGTAATGAGCATCCCACAGATACTAGAATACTTGGCAGAAATGGCCTTTCATATTCTTCCATAAAAATACACGCTTCAGCAATTTCAGCAAAATACAACTGTGATCCACCTGTGTTTTCACATCCTTTGCTAAGACAGTTTCTAAGAGGGATAAAGAATATTAAACCTCTAAGAAAACCACCAGTGCCTGCATGGGACCTCAACTTCGTCTTGGAAAAATGAACTCTTCCTCCTTTTGAGCCAGCAGCATCTTCAGAATTGCAATTTCTCTCCTGGAAAACAGTTTTCCTGTTGGCAATTACTTCATCAAGAAGAGTCTCGGAGATACAGGCCCTCGTGTCAGTACCTCCATTTCTCATTTTCCATCAGGACAGAGTCTCTTTAAGAACCAATCCTTCATTCATGCCAAAAGTGATATCCAGGGTTTCTCTAAATCAAGCAATTCACCTGCCTACTTTCTTTCCCAATCCTCAAAATAAAGGAGAAAAGCTTCTGCACACTTTGGACATACACAGGCAATTGCGCTACTACTTGGACAGAACAAAGGCCAACAGAAAGTCTGACCAACTATTTGTAGCTTACGCTGCTGGAGTACAAGGAAAGGCAATTTCCAAACAAACATTTTCAAAATGGATTGGAAACTGCATCAGATTCTGCTACTCTTTCCATGGAAAAGGTGTGCCAGCCAATACCAGGCCACACTCCACCAGAGCTACAGCCACCTCCACAGCCTTTCTAAGAGGGGTGGCTACAAAGGACATTCTAGAAGCTTGCTACATTGAGCTCCGTGCATACATTTTCCAAACATTACAACCTGCCTTTATATTCCAGATCCCGAGCAGGCTTTGCTTCTGCAGTCCTGCAGGGCATTTTAGCTACACCATCCTTATCTTAGATCCTACCACCCCCAGCTTGGCTTATGGTATTCAACCCATATGTCAGGACTGCAGTTGCATTCTTGAAGGACATAATACAGTTTTGTACCTACCATAAATGTAGATGTCCGATAGATATGCAACTGCAGTCAGATTTTCCTCCCTCCTACCCTCTGTAATTCTCTTTTTTAGGTCCACTCCCACTTTTACAAATTAGCTGGGGATATCTGTTATGGTGTATCTGTTTATTACTGTTGTGCATGTCTGGAATTTTTATCCATTCTCTAAATTTAGCCTTCCTTGGAGGGCCCCTGGCATCTGGGGAAAGAAACACTGAAGAAGATGGCGTCAGCTGATGCTTTTATACCCCAGCCGCTCTGACGTCAGGGAAGAGGCGACATCAGCCGACGGCGGACCCAGACTTTGGAATCCGGCCGACCAAAGGGCTGCCTGAGGCAGGACAACCCATATGTCAGGACTGCAGTTGCATATCTATCGGACATCTACATTTATGGTAGGTACAAAACTGTACTTTTTCAGGAAGACAGATCAATTACTAGTGTAATATGCTGCAGGATCACAAGGAAAGGCTATCCCAAAGCAGACTATTTCAAAGTGGATAGGCCACTGCATTTGTTTCTGCTATTTACACCATGGCAAGCCAGTGCCCAAGGGCATTAGGCCACATTCAACCAGAGCTGCAGCCACATCAGAGCCTTTCTCAGGGGAGTAGCAACCAAAGACATATTAGAGGCTGCTACTTGGAGTTAAGTGCACACCTTTACAAAGCACTATCCTCTGCCACTCTACTCTAAATCCAGGGCAGGCTTTGCTACTGCAGTTCTGCAGGGCCTCATAGCCGCTCCTAATGCTGTTTAGACCCAGCCTCCCAACCATAACTTTGGGACTCTACCCAAATGTAATGACTGCAACAGTGAAACACGAAGAACATAGTACAGTTGTGTACACTTACCATAAATGTAGATGTTCGGGTGTATTCACTGTTGCAGTCCAGGTTACCCCCCCCCTTTTTCTGCTGGAACTTTTCTTTCCTTCTCTGATTTATACAACCTATGTGGTGTATTTGTTTGTAGATGAAGGTAAAGTTTATATTAGTGTATGTATTTATATATATATATATATATATATATATATATATATATATGTATGTATATATATATATATATATATATATAATATAAATTTTGGCTACCCTTTTTGGGGGCACCTGATATCTGGGGCAAGAAAAACTGAAGAAAATGGCATCGGCTGCTTCTTTTATATCCCTGACCACCTGACGTCAGGGAAGGGGGGGATAGCAGCCGACGCAGGACCCAAGACTTTGGAATTCAGGCTGACTGAGGGCAACCTGCCAGCAGGATTACCCAAATCTAATGACTGCAACAGTGAATGCACTCTAACATCTACATTTATGGTAAGTGTACACAACTGTACTTTCACAGCCCTGCCCTTTGACCTCAACACAGCCCCCAGGGTGTTCAAGTGCATGGCAGTGAATGCAACTCACTTTAGACAGCTGGGGTTCCATGTGTTTCCATATCTCGATGACTGCCTCTTCTCTGCTCCCACCAAGTCTCTACTCATTCAAGGCAGGGGCTACTTGTTCCACCCATGTTTTCAACTGAGCATCACAATGAGCTACGCCAAGTCTCAGCTGTCCCCCACTCAAATATTGGAGTTGATTTGGTGCTTGTCTGGATGCAGTGACACAAATCACAAGCTTACCACCGACAAACAGTACAGAGCTAAGCATCCCACATTCTCTTCCTTCCCTGCCATCAAGGTTGATATTGCAACGCCTTGTGTCTGTGACTGCTTCCTTAACTGTAGTACCACTAGCAAGATATTATATGACTTTACTGAAATGGATGCTTGTAATGCAGTGGTCAGTAGGGCAGTATGGCTTGCCCACACTATACAGATTACGGACAGTTGGAGGGAACACAGCCTTGCGGATTGCTGCAAAAGAGGTTTCTCAGGGCCGTCCTTTTATTCTTCCGCCATGCACAGCCACAGTGACTATGGACACCTCCCATCTAAGAGGGGGCATTACTTTCGAAGGATGGTCCAAGGCACTTGGTCTCAGTTGGCGATGAATCTTCACATCAGTGTCCTGGAAATGAGGGCAGCCCAGTTAGCATTGCAGATATTTCAAGATGATCTCCTTTCAGGGATGATTGCCACTCAGATTGACAATATATTGGTAGTGTGGTACACAAGTGGGGGGAGGGGCAGATCCTATCCCTTATGTCTAGAGGGTTTGAAAGTTTGTCAGTATTAGATCTGTTCCGGCCACTTCTGGTTTGGCAAGACATATTCCAGGGAAGTCCATCATGCTGGCAGACAAACTGAGCAGGTCCATCTCACTGTTTCACCCCTGTGGTGGTGGAAACAATTTTTGTCAATGGTGTAAGCCATGCTGCAATCTTTTTGCTTCGCCTCTCAACTCAGTTCAGTCGGGATCTTCACCTTCATATCCCTGGAGGGGAGTCACCGAGGGGAGACTGATTCACGATTGGCCCCCTGGGCTAATATGTGCATTTCCTCCTGCACCTGTTATTGTTATTCCCAAAATTCTTCAGAATGCATTTTACCGGAACAGCAAAGTAATTCTCATTGCCCTGTTGTGACTTAGACAATTATGGTTTCTCTGCATGTGGTTTCATGGTATATTCCCCTTGGGTGTTGGATGCAGTCTAGGGTCTTTTGTCCCATCCATCAGGGATAACTCATCTGGACATGTGGACCATCAAATTGACCTCATTGGTTTTTCACTTCCAATAATTCCTAGAGAGTCCAGGCTTTCTTCCCCAGTTCAATACATCCTCTCAGAAGGATTCTACTAGGAAGGTGTACAAGAGAAAATGGAAAATATTCTGTCTCTTGGCTTTCCAGAGACAATTGGATCCCTTTTCAGCACCTATTCCAACTATCCTAGACTTTCTTGCTTCTGTTTTCAGTAGTGGAGCTAGCTATTTTACAGTAAAAATCCACCTTGCAACCATCTCGAATTTTCATGTAGGAGATGACCATTCGTACCTGGCATCGTCCAGATTATGTAAAAACCATTTTCAAAGGTATGTTTTTACTCCGACCCTCTGTTAAGGTTCCTACTCCACCATGGAGTTTAATACTAAAACTTCAAGCCCTGACTCAGCCCCTCTTCTTGGAAAGACATTTTTCTGGTTCATAGGATCATAAGAGGTTACTAGTCTAATGGCCCTGAGGCCCTTACAAGCCTAGCCAAGAGTTTATCCCCAAAAAAAGAAATCCCAGTCAGCACCTTTCACCCCTGTCAGTGAGGGACACAGGTGGAACCCTTGGGGCCAATTTGTGGTTTCCCATCCACTCATCAAAGTTATGCTTGAGGAGGGTCAGCAGGGTACGCTTAACTTGTATGAGAAGTCTATTCCAGAGATGGGGCAACCTGTGGGGGACAAACCTGTCTCTTCAGCAGGTTTTGTTGGTCACATATTAGATTTAGGCCTTTCAAGCGGGTAATGTGCAAGGAGTAAGACTTATGAATATGGAGCATCTCTAGTAGGGTAGGTCCATGATTGGCTTGTAGGCGAGACACAGATCACCTCTGAGCAATCTGTATGATACCGAGTTGAGAGAGAATGATTTGAGCCTGTCCACATAGGACAGGTGTTGGAGGCTATGGATTCTCTTTGTGAGGTATTTCTGTGGCCTTTTCAGTTGGTGCAGATGTTTGGAGACGTACATACCAAACGGGGCGTTTTACTCAATTATTGGCCTAATGAGGGAGTAGTATAGAGAGGTAATAACCTCCTTTTTTTCTGGATGCAATCCCTTTACTTATGAGATGAACCAAGTAAAAGGCTTTTCTGACTAATAACGCTTACACGATGGTCGAATGTGAGATTGTTGTCAACCTGAGTACCCAGGTCTCTCACCACAGGTTGTGTGCTTAGGGGATTGTTGTCGATGTGCTAATCTGTAGGGGCAGTGTTTTTTCCAAATGGTGTTATGATCTATATTTTTTTGTGTTGAACTTGAAGCCATGACTTTGTCACCAGCCATTTGTTACTGTGAAGACCCTCTTGCAGTATGTTAACGTCATTTGGGGAGTCCATGACCGCACCCAACTTAGTCATCTACAAACTTGCTTAGCCACAGGCCTTTTGTCTTTGCCTGGATCTCTGAGAAGTAGATGCCAAACAGTATGGGTCCCAGGACAGATCACTGGTGGACACCACTAGTGACAGGTCTGCTGTCAGAGGTGGAGGTGCCTATTTTGACCTTTGGTGTCCTGTCGGTGAGCCAGTTGGCCACTTGATGTCAGAGGGATTTATGCCAAGTTATGTAGCTTTTCGATGATGCCCGAGTGGGGGATTGAATCAAAGGCCTTGGCCAAGTCAAAGTAAGTTGTATGTACTGACTTGGCCTTGGTGACAGTCTCAAAGAAGTCTGGTTCAACAGGCAACATCTGACCTTGAAGAATCCGAACTGGGTGGGGTCAAGTGCTTGAAGATTGCCTATGTCCTTCTTTATGCGATCCCTAATAATCCGGTCCATGGCTCTACAGATCAGACTTGTCAAGCTAATGGTGTGATAGTTTCCATTGTAAGTAGTGGCACCAGCTTTGTGCAAAGGGATAACAATGGCAATTCTCCACTCTGCTTGAGTGAAGCCTGTACGTGAGTTTTTTGAATAGGTTGCTCAGTGGTGAAGCTAGTTCTTGCTGGAGATGGTGCAGAATACAGCCTGGGATACTATCGGGTTCCAAGGAAGCTGTGTTCTTTGCCTTGGATAGGGCCTTTAACACTTGATCTACAGAGATGATAGGTGTGGGACAAGTATCAGGTATGTCGAAAGGGCTTGGGGACCAGTGAGGGGACGTTTGCTCTGAACCTATCTGCTAACAGGTTGGCTAGGTCAACAGGATCAGTGTAGGTGATAATGTTAAGTCCTAATTCAGAACAAACCTGGGCTTTGCCATGGAGGTTCCTGACATAAGTGAAAAAGGCTTTGTGGTTTCCCTTTGTGTGGAGGCTAGTTTTGATTCATAATTGGCTTTGGAGGTTTTCACTAGTGATTTGATTTGCTTGTTGAGGCTATGGAGGGAGTTATTCCAGTTTGGAACTTGTTCCTTTTTACCCTTGGACAACAGTTTCTTCCTTTTGTTGTAAAGCCTGTTGATAGAGGTGTACACCAGGCAGGTTTGTGTTTCCTAGAAGAGCAGGTTTTAGTTCTTTTGGGTATGGCTGAGTCCATGCAATTGTACAGGTGCTTGTATACTGCATTAGCGTACTGTTCAGCATAATTGTCTGCATCCTCTGGGGGAGGAGTCAGTGGTGTGAAGCTACTGATACCCTCCCTTAGGAGGTTGTAGTCAGCTCTTGAGAAGTTTTTTAGCCTAATTATGGTGGGGGTGGGGTTGCATAGAAACTTCGAATGAGACAGACCGATGATCTGATCTCACCAGGGAATAACATACTATAGAAGTGGTGCAGCAGTCACCCATGTTGGTGAGAACGAAGTCGAGAATGCTTGTTTGTGACAACAAAGTCGAGAATGCTTGTTTGTGACAACGAAGTCGAGAATGTTATCTCCCCTTGTGTAGGATGTGACCAGCTGGTCTAGTGCGTTAGAATGGATGAAGTCAAGGAATCGTTGGGTGAGTGCATTAGGTCAAGTATAGTTCACCCATTCTATGGTGGGGTAGTTGAAGTCACCAAGGATCAGCATGTTAGAGGGTACCTTGATTGGGTCAGGTAGGTCCCGGTAGGAGGAGTGGGTGTCCTGAGTCATGGAAGGGGGTCTATAGCTGGCTATAACTTCGATGGGTGTCTTGCCAACTGTCAGTTGCACCTAGAGTAGTTCCAGTGTGTCATGCTGGCAAACCAGTCTGGAGGGTGTGCCTGTCCTTAATGAAGATAGTGACTCCACCAACCTTAGTCTTCCCAACCCTCATTTTGTGGTTGGAATGTGTGGAGTGAGGTATGGCATGGAAAGGCCGAGGTGCTATCCCCAGCCTTGAATCCAGTTTCCATGACTGCACAGATGTTGGCATCTTCCAGTGCGAGTCGAGCCTCCAGTGTGTGCATTTTCAGGTTAAGGTTCCTAGCGTTAAGCATCATGACATTCAGTTTGCTTTTTGATGGATCTTTTATGTTGGAAGATTTGTTTTTGGGCCATTGCCTAAGAAAGGCACAGTGGGGAAGGCAAGAGACTTTGCCATGATCCGGAATCCCAGGGGTGACAGGTGGAGGCCATCTCTGGCAAAGCATCAAGGCCTGTCAACCATGTCATCCCAAGCAGACGGATACTGGATCCCCTCGGAATGACACCAGCAACTAAACCAATTGTTGACGTCAATTATTTTTTGTTTGTATTGTGGTGGTATTCTTGGTGAAGGTAGGATGCTGCTTAGGGCTAGGGTCCTACCTGTTTGCTATCACATTGGCCAGATGGGTATCAGAACTCCATGCTCTAGCTTCCAAGCTACCAAATTTGATTTTTCACAAGGACATGGGTTGTCTCAGTAAGTAATCCTTCCTTTCTACCTAAAGTGGCTTCATAAACGGCCATAAATCAGTCCATTGACCTTCCTGGGTTTTTTCCATTTTTTCCCCAGCAAAGGAGAATACATGCAGGACCTTTTGGATATTCATAGATCACCACTCAACAAAATATTTCATAAACTCAGACCATCTATTTGTTTCCTTTTCCAAAGCCAAGTTGGGCAAATCTGTCTCAAAGGTAACTTTGGCCAGATGGCTCACTGATAAATTTTCTTTCTTCTGTAAGAAGGAATTGGCACTACCTAAACCTCCTAAGACTCATTCCACCGGATCTATGGCCACATCTTCCACTTTCTGGTCCAGAGCTTCCATAGATGACATTTGTGCAGCTGCCACTTGGTCTAATACTCATAGATTTTTTGCCTATTACAAATTGGATATCTTGTCTAGAAGTAGGGCGGCATATGGCTCCATTGTACTCCAGAATATCCTTCCTTGAAGACCACCCTGGGATTTCTCTAGCTGGGGACTGTGTCCCATCGTTTGAGGAACAGATGAAATGGACAACACTAGGTACAAAGGTTGTGTAGTCACTTTAACAGTGCATCTGTGTGGTCTGTTTTCTTCCTTTTTCCTTCCCCCTTCCAACTTTGAAGTTTTTACATTTTATTCTCCTAGATAGACCTGAGGTGTGTTATTTTGCCTGCCTTATTGATGAGCTCCAGTCTTTTCTCTCTCTTTGCTTGTAGACTATCTTAAATATTACTGGTAATTAGACTACATTGTTACTGTTTTGCTATGGGCAGGATTATAGACTGAATAGAGGACAAACTTGATCTGAGGTAGTTAGGCTGGAGGAGGATTATGGGTAAGTGAAAGCTTGAACTACAGAGCCGAAGTATATAGAAGTGTCTGAACTCTGATCCAAGGCCCTTCGGTTGAGGAAGGACGAAAACAACACAGCTACATCGATATGAGTACATAACTTGTTTGCTGAGCACTGCTACAGTTTTAGTAAGGCTGTTCAGTACATTCGCCACCTTTTTAATATGCATGTATGTATGAGTGCTGGGAGGCAGAATTGCTTCTTCACATTTTTGTCGGTTCTGTTCTATCCATCTTCAAGATGTTCTTCGTGTTTCACTGTTGCAGTCATTGCATTTGGGTAATCTGCTGGCAGGTTGCCCTCAAGTCGGAAGTCTTGGGTCCTGCGTCGGTTGCTGTCTCCTCTTCCAGGTCGTCAGGAGTATAAAACATGCAGCCAACGCCATTTTCTTTAGTCTTTCTTGCCGTGCTGTGCCCGAAGCAGAAGCATTTTGCAAGTTCCGTTTGGCCGACTACTGAAATATTCATGTTTGAGTTTCAGAACCAAAGTCTTCACTAAAGCCAATACCCCGTTGGGGAAACTTTTTTCTTGCTTTCTACCAATGTCAGAAAAAGTTAATTGTATCACTTGTGGGAAGCAAATACCTCATAAGGATTTCCATTTATACTGTATTCCTTGCCTAGGCCCTGATCACAACGTGCCTGGCTGTCGGTTTTGTGCTAGATTTAACCAAAGCACTATTAAGTGTCAGTATATTTTTGCATCAAAGTATTTAAGAAACCAATTTAACTACCCAGAAGTGTTGTCGGATAGCAATCCGACTACTGGCGTACATAAAAAAACTCAAAGAAAAGGACAGAGAAAGGTAGTCGAGATCCAAAACCGACGAAGTTTCTCCTAAGCCAGTCGCCGGTACTCAGTGAGGCGCTTTCACAGCCCCTGATACCCGCTACCTTCAAGTCGCAGGCCTCTACCGACACCCATGTGGAGTCCGGCATGCCGCAAGATACTCAAGGTATTGGACCGATGGATGTATCTCCCTCTGATGGGTCCGGAGCCGCTGAGCACTCACCAGCTTCTGAGGGTGTATTCAGACCTCAACATTTGTATATCACACCGATGACAGCTGAAAAACCAAAGACAAAAGCAACTTCTAAAACTAAAAAACTGATGCACGAGCCACATACACAGGCATCTATGCCTAAAAAACAGATGGTCAAAATGGCTAAAGACCTTATTAGTAGAACTAGAACTCAGCAAACCACAGAATAACCAGAAGAACGTGAGCACTCCAAAGGACACCAACTTTATTCACAAACAGTTAAGCGCATTCCTCTCCACTACAGAGACTTCCTCACAACAAAAAATCACAACCTTACCCAACCAAGTTAAATACACCCATAAATTATTCAATTAAGCAACAATTAAAATCCTTAAAGCAATATCAAACTTCCAATGTTAACATAGTTCACCACATAGTTTTAAAAATTCTTGAAAACAAGATTTGAAACAAAATGTTACATTGTTTTATGTTAAAAATGTGTTTACATAAATTAACAAACCAAAAATAAATTTTTAAAAAGTTTTTTTAAAAACCTAAGTTCTCAACTAAACTAACCTGAAATTTGGTCAAGTTTAAGAATGCTAGCAATACTAATGGTTTCATTAATGCCTGGAAATCTAGAGGCATCCATAAACAATTGCCATTTTAATTCCATTACATCCAAATGCACATCCAAAATTCCCCCTTTTTCATCCTCATTGAGGTGTTGCAAGACCAAAACTTTAAAACTATGTGTGGTATGTTCGCTTATGTGCCTGTATAGTGCACTGGTTACCCTACCATGCTTAATGTCACCTAAATGTTCTCCCATTCTAATTTTCAATTTCCTACTAGTTTTGCCTATATAGAAAATGGGACATTTCTGACATTTAACCATATAAATCACCCTTTTACTATTACAATTGTAGTGGCCCCCAATATGCAACCTATATCCATTAATTTTCACATAATCCCCAGTTTCAAATATGTGTGGACAAAAAGAACAAGCATTACATTTAAAATTACCCACTCTTCTATTTGTGTTGTATGTAGGTCTCACCCCCTCAAGAATATTCTTAATACATTTATGTCTTCTAAAAACGTACTTGGGGTGTTTTCCAACTCTAGAACCTATACCTGCATCACACTTCAAGATATCCCAGTGGTCATTTAACACCTCAATGATGGAGTTGAACATCCCATTATATGTTAGCACTAAAGACAAGTTAAAATCATCCTTTACTTTCCTACAACTATTATTCCTAACGAATTCAAAGCCCAAAATTGGTTTGTATATCCCATGCCTGTGCTTAAAAATAACCTCTTTAGTTAAATTTTCCAAAAGCCAGCCAGGATATCCCCTTTGCTTGAACATTTTACAAATAAAATCCAGCTCAATCAAAAAATCAGCTTCTGAACTAACCATCCTAGCTGCCTTTATCAATTGGCTTTTATCTGACATTGCCATTGGAAACAATTTAAATGTTATAGAACAGGTTTTTAATGAGCCTGGGTTGGCAATTGGTGATGAAACAAGTGGTTATTATATGGCATTAACTAAAAGCACCGACAATCAGGGTGACGAAATGTTAAACATACTGGTGGACTGTTTGGATAAACAATTTGAGTTTAACATGGTGGGCCCCGAGATAGTGATTAATACCAAAGGGGATTTTAAAATTTATAACTATTCAAAAATGGAAATTAAAGCGAACCTTGGATTTTTAGTAAAAGGATTCACATTTGTCCCCTGTAGAAAAGGAAATCTGGTGGAGTCCCTTATTGATTTAAAGAAATACACAAGAAAATTAAACTTAAAAAATTTAGTTGGGGCATGACACAAATATGGGGGGACAATTAAAAAGAAAATGTAAAAAGCCTAGTACTTTTAATCCGCCTTTAAATAGAATGGTGGAATTGTTTGAAAAAAGTTGTGAAAAAGAAATAAGGAAAAGGTATAGGTACAACACACAGGTTGATTATTCGAATTTAACAGAGAAAGAAAAGCAACTCATGCTCCATTTAGTCAAAGACCCCACCATTAGATTTATGAAGCCTGACAAGGGCAGGGGGGTGGTGGTCATGGAGAGAGGTGATTTATTTGGACAGCATGAGTAATATAAATGGAGGATTCATATCATGAAAGGTCTTTTAACGAAATGATGGTGGCATACAGAAAGATCGATTTGGCTTTGGATGACATGGTCTTCCAGGGCCAGATCGATGTGGATGAGTGTCCTAGGGTGCCAAATATATTTGGCATACCTAAGATACAGAAAGGCTTGGTTAATGTGAAATTTTGGCCCATAGTGGATGGTAAAAGAAGTAAAACTCATTTTATTTTCAAGTACTTGGATGGCTTGATGCAAAAAGCTTTGTCTTTTTTTAATTATATTAGTAAGGACTCCTGGCATTTCATTAATAAGTTAAATGGTTTTGATCTAACAAATGAGGTTTTTCTGGTTACTGTTGATGTAGTAAACCTGTTTTCAGTTATTTCCCAAGATAATAGGGACTGTTTGGTTGGAACAACAGCTTTATAAAACCAAAATGTTTGATCAAGATGAGATCAATAAAATAATTGTTTTAATGGATTTAGTGTTGAAAAACAATTACCTATGGTTTGAAGGGATATATTATAAGTAAGTTAAAGGAGTAGTAATGGGGGCCGCTTGTGCCCCCATTTTTGCCAATTTGATAATGTCTTACTGGGTACAGAAGTACTTATTCAGTAGCCAGTACAAGGACCAAATCTTACACTACACCAGATTCCTGGATGATTTATTCCTGATTTGGAAAAGGGACCAAGGATAATCTTAATGAATTCTTAGTATATTAAATTATTA